>NW_005054704.1:44075-70590 GCF_000277835.1 Geospiza fortis | reverse complement strand
AACCTTTGACAGCAGTGTGGCTCTTTCCCCCTGTCGTAGGGTGACGTTATGTTGCTTGTACCCCCATTCATGTGTTCTCTTCATGCTGGATATTATGTCCTGTGCCTTCAAGGCTGGCTCTGAAGAGCAAATGTTTTGTTTTGTTTTGTTTTGGTTTGGTTTGGTTTGGTTTGGTTTGGTTTGGTTTGGTTTGGTTTGGTTTGGTTTGGTTTTGATTTGGTTTTGTTATCAGCCTGCTCCCTCATGGCTGGCGGGACACAGAGACAGGGCTGCTGCTTTTGCTTTTTTGCTTTGCTCTTGCTTCTGCTTTGCTCCTGCTTTGCTCCTGCTTTGCTCTTGCTTTTTTGCTTCTGCTCGTTATTTAGTTTAGCTAAGCAGTGTGAATTTTTCCCAGGACTGTTTTTCCTTTCCCTCTTTTGTAAGCACTCGAGCCTGCTCTGGTCTGGGACCCGGGAAACACCGAGAGTTTGCACCTTGAGGCCTAGCGGGGCCTACTCTGGGCAACAGCTGCCCCAGGCCGGAGGGACAGATAACTCTCTTAGGGGAGCGACCACCCCCAAGAGAGACTTTCTGAATTTGTCATCTTTTTCACAGCAGTGAAAGAGTGGTGTCATCTGGTAATGTTCATTTTGTGTGCTGGGGTGCTTTGCCTGTTAAATAAACAGGTTCTTTCCACTTGTCTCCAAGGAATCCCTCCCGACCTGGTTGGTGGGGTGGGTGCCATGTGGGTTTGCTTTCTGGAGGGGCCCTCTTTGGAGGTTTTCTCTCAAATTTGTCCTAAACCAGGACACCCCCACCTTTGCCAGCTGTTTCCTCCTGCAGGGTAACCCAGTGTCTGCCCTGTGCTTCCTGGCAGCTCTGAGCCTCTGTAGGTCACTGGCAGATGCTGCTGTGACCCAACAGGGTTATTCAGAATGGCACCAGGCTGTGCAATGCCTAAAGGTGGGCTTTGGAGAGCAGCCGGAGAACATTGCGTGAGGCCTCAGTTACTCTGTGCTATCAGGGAAGCAGCAGCAAAGCCTGTGGATCTTTCCTAGAAAATCCATGTGAATCTGCAGATATTCAATCTCTCCCCTCCCAAGTCATGCTCTTTGAGTGTGGCTCTTCTTCTTTATTGAGGCTCCATTTTACTGAGTTTTCTCAGAGAAGAGCATGACCATGATCTCAGTTCCTTCATTGGCTCTTCTGATATCACTTGTATCAGTTCTTTCCATGCAAGCATATCTCACAGCACCACAAAACGGCCAGACCTCAGAAGGGAGTGTGTATTTGACACAAGAGGAATGCACACTTTACAGAGGAGTATATTTTTAACATCCAGGATTTGTGTGGTTTGGCTCTTTTCTTTTCATGAGTGCACATTTTAAATCATGCTTGAAAAGACTGACCTTTTACTGAAGAGACATAAAGCTGGGGTGAGAAGGATTAGGGGAAAGGAGTAATAGCACTATCAATTTTTATTTCTTCTGTTGCTAACAAGGGTGAGTACACAGAAAAAAAGGAGCCTGAGTGTACTTCTGCCCATCACCTCCCCAAAGCTGTTCATGGTACACTTAATTCTGAAAGAAGTAAGACCAAGGAAAGACCAAGATATATTTTATTTTGTTGTGCATGTGGTCTGGTTAAAGCAGCAACAGCCCCACAGAAAAATCCCAGTCCAAGTGCTGCAGACGTGGCTCTCTGTTTACATCTCTATGTGAACATTAGGGGGTTGCTTTGTTAGATTTTCACAGAGTTCACAATCCTCCAGCCCTGAAGCCCACCAACATTGGAATTTCTGTTTTTCAGCTTGCACCAGGTTTTCCTGCAGCTCTTTGACTTGTGTGGACTTGTACTTTGTTGTTTTGGTTGGTCAGGAAAAGCATGACAGGATTTCATAAGGAAACTTAAGAAGGTCTCAAGAATCTTTGGTTTCAAAGCTATTACTGGGACAGTTCTATTGAATTTTTGGGTGGCTCCAGGCTCATAGCCCTCCTGTAGTAGGCACCCTATGGTACATTATTGCCTGTTTCCAGTGAACTAGTAGGAGGTGATTTGGTTCTTTAATGTGATACAAATAGTTTTTTATTAAAGAAAATAGGACTGTCGAAAGGGATGATGTCTTGTGATGATTAAAGGGTCTTTAACTTGTTCAGTGTCAGCACAAAACTGGGGCTCAGCAATAGGTGAACCTCTGCTACCACTATGAATTAACTGCTGCTCTTTAGGTTTGATCTGGGACTGGAGATATATATATATATACTGAAATATATCTCAGAGACACACTTTTCTTTCAGTATCTCTTACATGCCTTTTATACCGACCCATCAAGTATTCTGTTAAATGTAAATTAGAAGCCCTTTGGTTTAGGACCAAACCCTTTTTATAGGTTTGAACAGTGCCTAATGCAACAACTCCTATTTTTGGAGAGTTCTGCAATGCAAATTAATGGCATCAAGTCTCCCAAACCCAATTTAGAAAAGGGCATTAAGCCTGTGAAGTAAGGATTTGTGAAGTAAAGTACCAGCAGGTACCAGAATGGAGGTTTCCTGCTCAATTGCTGCAGGGGTGATGTGCCTGCCTATAGGCTCTCATTACACAGCCAAGTTCTCTGGACAGAAACAGGCAGTGCTCACTGCCACCAAGGAGGAACTTATTTTGCTCCCTGCATTCCCTTCTGTGCCTCCTCAGGCTGGTGAGGCTCCCACCATTGCCAAATGTGCCATCATATTTTGGTCACTGCCTTAAGAAGCAAGGGCTTGACTTTGTGAAACAATTCCAATGTAGAGCACATTTCCACTCAGAACAGATGTCAGTGCCACAGAGGTCCTGCACATCTGCTAACCAGAAACATCAGCTTAGATGTCTCAAGTTGGATCCCCAGAAAATGAGGAACACAGCATTACCACCTCCAAGCCCTTGGTTTCAATCTCTTCCTTTACTGACTGCACAGAATTGTAGCCAAAGGCATCATTCAGACGTGGATTTCACGGCACAAACCCTGATTTGTCTCAATACTTGAATCCTCTGCCCCTTTTACTGAAGCGACAACACACCTCCTCAGAGATCACTTTGATCTGGCGCTTATTTAGCAACTTCTCCTCAGGACTGAAGCTTATTTTAGCCCATGTAAACTACGCACCTGGAGATAAGTGTTCCCAATAGATTTTTCAATAGATTTCTATCTGGGAGGAGAATTTGGCACACATTTCTGTCTTGCCCAAGGTCTTCAAAAGGAGTCCCTGTGTGATCCTGCCAGGTTCCTCATCCAAATAGTTTGGAAAATCATGACCAGAGCATGTTATGTCACATACCCGTGGCAGGGTCTATGTACAGTCTCAAAAATAAAATTCACTGCAGCACCCAAGGAGATTGATTTCTCATAAATATCTACCAGCCAAAATGCATAGCACTTCCCTTTGCTCACCAGAGGCTAATCTTTCCTAAATCACCATTGATGTAGGGCTTTTCTTGTGTAGTTAACTTCTATGACCTGCATTTGCCTCTCTGCCATACTCCATTTTCTGGCTGTTAATGGTGTTTAATGATCATGTCCTTATCTTACAGAAAGATCCACAGAGCAATGATCTCCTCCAGTTGTTCCAGAATCAGCCTTGAGACACAATTGACAGTTCCCTGTCCAACAAGGAGCATTCCCATAAAAGCAGCATAGCACTGAGCTGGTCCACTAGAGAGTCTCACTCTCACAAACTTTTTTCCTTTGCTCAGACCTCTTTTTTGGCCCTCAAGCTCTATTTTATCCAAATCTGTAAAGCTCACTGCCCCGTTTGAGGACAAGGAGCAAATATCCTAGTGACCAATTACTTGGGACTACCCACGTGCATACAAATCAAGCAGTCCTTGTGTTTTAGGCTTTACTGATGTTGGGATGAAGTTTCCCTTTCTCTGTAAACAGACAGAGATAAGAGTGTCTTCCCTGGAAATTCCTGTATTAATTAAGGAGAAAGTAATGCTCCGCTTGAGCAAATCCCTTGGGTGTTACTTCTTAATCATCAATTTACAAAACCACGATTTTAAAGCAAAACACCCATGGGTGGTTCTGAGATCATTATTAACAAGATATAAATCTTTCAATAAATAATATTAGGGGTATGGCATCTTAGGAAGACTGGTACCAATTTCTACACCAATTTGAAGCCTGCTGTGCAGTTAGGCTGGATGCCAGCGCTGCCAAAGAACAGCCTGAATCTTGGCATGGCCAAACCCCAGTGGGCAGCTTCAGCTGTGAGTGATCAGAGTGTGCTCTTCCAGGGCACACTGTGCAGAAGTTACCAGAGGAGGAGGCTCATGTACTGTAGTGGGGCATTAGCAATGTGCAAATCCAAGCGTTTTCATGCTGCCAGCTGAAACCAACCTAACAGGGTGTGTGTGCAGCATGTAAATAACCCAGTGAGTGCTCTGCAGTGTGCTAAGGCCACCCTCACAGCAATGGCAGGGCAGGAAAAAGAGCTGCCCTGTCAGTTCTTGTGGACTTTTTCAATAAAAACATGGGGGACACAGTCTCTGAGGGTGTGCATGTCTGTGGTGACAGTAACAGGAGGAAGAACTTGCAGGGGACCATAATTCTGGATGCGCTTTCCTTGCTGGCATGGCCATAAGGGATGGAAATCTCAGTGCCTTTCTGACTGGAATGATAATGCCATCAGGAAGATAACAAATGAGATGAAGCATCCAAAATGCCTTATTAGCTTTTGAGGGGATGGGAGGAGCTGCCAGCAGAAACAAAATATATACAACCTGCTTTTCAGCCGCTTTGTGTGTGGAAGTGCAGAGCTGGAGCAATGTGGAGGGTGAGTATACATTAATTCCCCTTCCATGAGGCACAGTGGGTTAAAAAACAGTCAGGAGAAAGAATTATTGTAGTCTCCCTTTTATTCCCGTAACTTTATGTGCAGTCAGCTTTGTCCTTTCAGGCAGTTATTTACAATTCTGTTGTTTATTCTATTTATTGTTACAGGATCTTAGACCTGGCCCAAAAAGTCAGTGGTTTTTGCATGAGGACTCTATCATTTTGACACTTCTTTCAGCAGTCTTTTTTCTATTCTAAACTGCTTGCTGCGCCTATCTGGTTTAAATTGCTAATATAGAGTTAATCTATTCTATTGGACAGGAGCACAAGGTCTAGGACAGCTTGTGGGGTGTATTGCAATGAAAAAGCCCCCAAACAACTGAAGAAAGAGGCTTTGTGTGTGCCCTGCCCCAGCTGACTTGCCTGTTAGTTGGGACAGCAGCACAGCATGTGCTCAGGCTGCCCCTCTCCTCTCCTTGGCCGCTCTAGAATACAAAATGTTCATTTGTTTATGCTCTCCTCCTGGGAATATATAGAATGGGAGTATCTGGACCTGTTTTTACACCTCACAGTGTCCTGCAGTGAGCCTTCCTGGTGTGCCTGCAGTGGTTGAAGCAGTCACAGGAGCAGCTGCCCAGCCAGGAGATGTCAGGAGGAGCTGGCACGGGAAGGCACAGTGCCCATGCTGATGTCTCTGCCAACCCCAGCTGCTAAAGCCAGCCTGAGCCAAGCCCAGGATCATCAGACTGGGCTTTTAGAGATAATACATGGAGCTCTCTCTGTCCTCTTACTTCTGATCTCCAGCTATGGAAG
The DNA here is from genome assembly GCF_000277835.1 of Geospiza fortis. Classification (NCBI taxonomy): domain Eukaryota; kingdom Metazoa; phylum Chordata; class Aves; order Passeriformes; family Thraupidae; genus Geospiza; species Geospiza fortis. The sequence goes on along the minus strand of NW_005054704.1, from coordinate 64,988 downwards.
GTAGAAATACAAATCAGTTACACTCTGCTATTCTTATAAGACTTATTGGAGATTCTTCACTCGCATTGTCAGAAAAGCTTTTCCCAAGGCAAACACAGATTCTGAGGTTTAGTTAAAATATAGTAAGACCTAGAAATAGATGTGAGGCTTTAAAGCTGAAGGACCTTGAGTTTCAAGGAACATGTGACAAATCATATGAATTGCAGCAGTGGTACATATTACAGATAGAGAGAGATTGTTTTATCAAATTAGGAAACTAAGCCTTAGACTGTTAGTGTGGTCTCTTATTTTCTCAGCAGCTAACAAATATCTTCAAAATATTACTTTTTTTATTGCCTGTTAACTGAGGATTTACATTCTTATATCTATTATGCTTAATAGATTAAAAAAGGATTGACCTTAACTCATTCCCATTAAGTGAGTTGGTGAAACTGCCCAGAAATGAAGGGGCTGTTTCTCTGTCTTGGCTCCTTTAATCCTGTCCTAGAGGTGTATTTTTTCACACAGATCTCCTCAGCCATATGGCTCCTGCCCTCCAACTCTATGGACTGTTCAGTCCTTGGAAAATCCATAATTTCTTACAGTAACCAATTTAACCATTTTAGTCACATGTCCTCAAGATAACGTCTTGAACAGGCAACTGATTTAGTTTAACAGTAAAGTGTTCATAAGGAAGTATTCAGCAACAAGGCTTTGCAGAAATCGTCAGAGCTGAATAAAAGGAAGAAATGCAAGTTTGCTCGTATATGTGTGGCTGAGTGATTCAGTTCAGTCTATTCTGTATGTATAGAGAATGTCTCAAATTCGTTCCTTTCCCCAGACCACACTCATGGTTCTGATATCTCCACTTTTCATCACTTCAGCACATGGCAGGACAGATCTGATAAGACTTTGTCTTCAAACTGGTCTTTATCTCAGGTAATTTTCATTTCTTCTTTACAAATATCCTACTTGCTTGAGAAAGGACAGAAATAAATAAAAATCATCTTACATTTTGGACAAATTTTTTTTCCATAAAGGAAGAGTTTGTATAAATCATGAGTGAAACCCACTTGAAAACTTCTTCTACTGCAGATGTTGCCATCCCATGAGAAGGAAAATATGTCAGGAATTCTTTTCCCATCTCATATGATTATGGGGCAAATTTCTAAATGCGTGTCTCACCAACAGCTTGAGGGTACACTGCAGCCATTAGTTGTGTCAAACATGCAGCACCAAAAAGCTCCTGGCACATTGCCCAGCATTTACTGCAACCACTGCATCTGTACCTGGCAGCAGAATGTTTTGCACTGCAGGATTTCCCAGAGCATGTCCTGGGAACAGCACTGTAAGCCAAGTGGCAGCCAAAGTTTGCTGGGAGGTAAACTTGAAGGTGTAATGCAAGTGCCCAACACCTGGTCAGTGAGTGTGAAACACCTTTGTGCCTGGCACCTGCTTGGGTCTGCACAGCATCTCCTGCAGAGAGAAGCCAAGCACGGGGCTTATACATGGTGGGACACACTGGGTGAAGATTGGAGAGAATGAGCTGATGCCAGCGTTTACTGTCAGCTGAACTTGACAAAAATGCAGATTCTGTGGTTGCTGAGGTTCGGGGGGCTCAGGCTGTTGTGGTGTGTCTCAGGAGAGCCCCTGTAACCAGAGGCTGTCAGGGGGGATATGCCCATCTCAGCCACGGCTTTGGCCAGGCTGCCCTGAGTTAATCAGCAGCCCTGGATATCAGAACTGCACTGGAAAAGCTCTGTAGCCACTGCCACTGAGCTCTCATCAGCATCCCCTTTGCATCTAACTTGGCCAATACAGACAAGACCCAGCCCCTCCTGCCTGAGCCCAGCCCTGCCCTTGCCCACCTCCCTCCCTTCCCCAGAGCCAGGCTGCCTGGCTCCTTTGCCCCTGCCACCAGGAAAGCAGGATTGCTTTTCCAACATCCCACAGCCTTCAGACAGAGCAGCCCTGACCCTTGGTGCCTTTCAGAGCAGAGGGAGCCTGCTCCTGCCCACAGCTGCAGGAGGCAGACAGTGTTTGTAGACAAACCAGGGCACCTTGTGCCAAATGCTTCAATACCAGCAGAAGGATTTCCCACTGCCCATCCCAATCCACAGGGCTTCCAGAGGGGCATATCTTCCTTAGCATTAGATCAATCTTCAACTCTGCATGAATTATAAAGGACAGGGTTCTCGTAACTGAGTTAAGGACTATTTTATAGGCTTAGAAACTAAAGTGATCTAGGTAATATACATAGTTTTTAATGCCAAATGTTTTAATACCAGTGAGAATGCCTTCTTTGATGAAGGATTTTAGCTGTATGATCACTACTAAAGCGTTTGAAGCAGCAGCTCCTGGGAACAGTAATTGAAAGGGCTTGTTGTAAGGAATTTTAGCTAAGTAGAGTAAGAGATAATGACATGTGGTTAAGCTATTTAGGCAGGATATGAGAAGAAAATTCAAAGTGAGATCTATTAGACAATGAAAATATTGTCCAAAGGAAGTGATAAAAGCCACATCACTTAAAATATTCAAAGCTGGTGTGTTTAAAGCTCTAGAGAGGATAATTATACTGAGTCAATCTCCATTCACAGAGAATGGAATCAGCTTCTATTCAGGAGAATGCAATAAATTACTTAACTAGCCATTGTAGTCTCCAACTGCGGCGACTCCATGGGTTTTCTTCTCTTAGGGGGGATGCTGCTTCACTCTATACATTTGTTTTGAGAGAGAAAAAACACTTTCAAAAAGGAATGAATCTGCAATCCCAGTTTAGACAGTCCCCGAATCACTGTTGTACTCCAATATATGTACATGCTGTGGTGCAGTAAGGCTGAAAAATCAGTAAAATAAACTATCCCAGAGTGTCTCAGGTCTGCTGGATCCTGTACTTCCTACCAAAATGACCACTATAAAACCAAGTTTATTAATAACATGTAACTGAATTTCTACCTCGGTTTCATATTTCTCTGAAACATAAACAGCTCTTCCATGTGTGGGTTTGTAAAATCCTATTCTGCAATATCTGAGGGATTATCTTTAGTACATTCTCCTTCAGCACATTTAATCAACTCATCTGAAAGTGCTTGTTTCTTTTCCATAATTTTGAGTATCAGTTCTGCTTAAGGATGATTACAACTTAGGATCCCTGTGAAATTATTACACTGATGGAAAATGTTCATTAAAGTGATTTGCAAGTTTTCAGCTCTGAGCCCCATCTAGATGTGCTCCGATTTTTTTTTTTTGCAATTATTTCTTAGAGGAAATATGTAAGGACATTCATTAGTGGGGCACTGGTGGGTTCCTGTCTGAGAAAAATGACAACTCTAATTGCAGAGCAGGAACTGTTTGATCCTGCAGTCAGTCCTGGTACTGAGGGCTCATGTCCAAATGGAAGGTTTTGATGTAGACATCTGTTAATAAAATATTTCCTACTTAACTTTGATATGGAAATAAACCAGCAAGTCCGATTAAGTCCCTGACAATCCTTAGGGCAAAAAGCAAAACAAAACAACCCTCCCAACCCTCAGTTTTAACAACACATCAGAGTTACATCAGGGTTTCAACTATAAGGCAGTTTTCCAATGGATTTAAATGCCACCAAGAAAAAGGATCAACATTTGCTACAGTGTGATCAAATGTTCTCAGCATGACATGCAACCATCCATATAAATGTCTGCTCTTTATAATTTAATTTATATATTCATAATTCTAGAGAGACTTATGTTCATATTTAACTAAACCCTGGTAGCAATCCACTGATCATAATGAGATTATCCACAGTTTATTGACTTAAGCCCCTGCATAAATCTCTGCAGCAATGGAACAATAGTTTTTTGCACAAATGTATTTATACATTACACAAAAATATTTAGGACAGCACTGACGTGTCTACACTTTATTTTTAAACTGATGCTGCTCGATTTTGTGCAATTCTTGGTGTTTCTGCATGCAGCAACATCTGTCATAACATAATACCTTTTTAAGGAAAAATGTGTATGCAAAAGGCAAAAGTTATATAGGTATGTATCCACGTACTTCTGACTTAGCCACACAGAAATTAAATGCCAAATACACATATGTTTATACATATAGAGAATCTTACATATTTATGCATCATAAATATTTAGATGTATGTCTGTGTGTACATACAGGTATACATACACATATATAAAAATAAATGTGATAAGAAGCAGAGTAAGTGGAGAGCCTGAGCTTTGCAGCACCCTAGAATCCATGCTTCAAATACATAAATGCAGGGTATTAACATAGATTAATTTTAGAAGGGATTAGGAAGAAAAAGAAACAGTGCATTATCATGAAAGATTTGAGATTAGCAATGATGAATAAATAGCTAAAAATTTGAATACTTCCCCAGCAATTATGGGATATTACTCAGCCCAACTCTCTTCTTTGTGTAAACGATGTAAATATATAATATAATATAATATAATGTGTTATATTCTAATATGTTTATAATATATAATAAACATAATAGTTTGTATAATTTATAATTCTTTATCATAATTTACATACTAGCTAGATTATTATTAATGTAATGTAATGAAATATAATAATATATGAAGAAATTAATGTCCAAATATTGCCATCAGTCACCATCAGTCAGTATTTCATTTTTTGCAGGATATTCTGATGGTTCCATATGCTTCATTGTTGGTTTGCACTATTAAAATAAAATCTGTTCATGTCACTGTGGTTGTGCCACACCTAAGCATAGGTGTGACCAAATTATGTCCTTGGTGTCTAGGTGACCTTTTAGATATCACTTTGTTCTGGAAGCTACCAATGTGCCTGGAACACAGCCTGGGCAACTCTGCTGACTCCAGAGAAATTCCAAGTATACATCTCCTTCACAGCTAATACATTTCTTCCATAGTTAATAATGCTGAAAATTTGCTTAGCTAATCTGAACTAGTAGTGGCAGTGAAATAATCTACAGCAGGTCCTTAGATAAGATTCCTCCTGCTGCAATAATTATAGTTTACAGCTCACCTGGGCCACAGACTGACCACGTCCTTTAACACTGTGTGTTTGTCTGTACTGCACAGCAGGCTAGGTTAGAAATCCAATTCCAGCCCTTTCAATGGGCACAAGGGCTCAAACCATCATCGATTTTCTTTCTTCCCCCCCATATCTTCTGGAACAAAAATTATGTGAGCTGTTTAGAGGATTTTTTAAAATAGTATTTTGAGGCAATCACAGGACATTTTATGTAGGCCATAAAGAATTATACATACATATATGTGCAGTTTTCTGCTCATATATGCCATTAGAATCTGCAGTAAAAACACTTAAGTTTGGGCATTTTTTTTGTACAAAACATGAACTTTACAGTATTCAATTTAGCTGTGCTGATGCCAGAAGAGTACCTATTATCTTAAATTAGAAGTATTGGCACAGCTGTAGTATCATCAGTTAGGTCTCCAAAATGAACATTGGCCATGATAATTTTAGAATATCACTATGAAATTTGCTTTAGCCTTAAGGGTTGACAGTTATGTTTTTCTTTCCACGGTTAGAAGAACAAGGAAGGTAGCTTTAAAAAATAAAACAAGAACTAGGAAAGTATTGTAATTCATGCTATAGGAACTGGTAATTATTTTTTTAAATCCCAGTTTTGTGAGAACTGGCAGCTCTGAGTCTGGATGAAAATTGTCCAGCACGTCCTTCAATAATTGTATAATTAAAAAGCAAACAAACAAACAAACAAACAAACAATGAATTTATTTCCACAGAGTTTGGGGAAGTACAAAAATGCCTGACATTTCTGGCCTAAGAGCTTGAGCATGCTGTTTGAAGTATGATTATTTAAGAAGCTGTCTTAAACCATTTTTAGATTTTGGCATACAGTGTTGGGCTGAACTATAAATTTTCCTTTGCCTTACTTTTCTTTTGAGCAGCAATTCGTGTCAGCATAAAGCCACAAGGGTCTGTAAAACCCATAACTTCAAGCATGGCCATGCGTGTTAATTGGCAAAGTCAAGGAAGATAAACAAAATAATATGCAATAGGGACAGGATACTTCTTGAATTCTAGAAATGACTAGAAATGCATTAAAATATATATGACTCCCATTGGTCTCTACACATCAGTGTGGCAAATCCAGAATTCCAACACTCTGCGCGTTAACGGGCACTTGCTGGTTTTTATTTGTATAACTCTTACTTTTGATTTAACACTTTCAAAACACAGAGAAAGGGAACTACTGCATGAATTACAGTTCAGTTTTTCCACTCCACACTTAAAGAAGGTAGATATAAAATCTTATATGAAACAGCTTTAAAAACAAAGCTTGCTACAGGGCTGATTTTCCCTGCTCTTTAGCAGTCACAGCTGAGCGAGCTGTATTCACCAAGGAGTGTGGGGTTACTTCACAGGAGAAAGTGGCTCCAAGGGCGAGGCAGAATCTCAACCACAGCAAATCTCTGCCATTCAGGAAAGAAAAGCTGTGGAAGGCACACAGTGGGGCAGCTTGCTTGTACACAATAAGGTACAGCCTTCAGAAGGCATCCACAGCTTATCCATGGGATTTGTTCCTGGCATCCTCTCAAGGAAATCGTTCCCTAGGCTGTGTTGGTCAGAGCCCTGAGGGACGCCCACAGCAGCTCTCTGCTCCAAGGGTCTTTGCCTAGCTGATGCACAGGCCTCTGCTGTGCCTACCAACACTCCATTTACCTGGGAAATTGTAATTGCTGCTTCCTGGGGCACTTTGGATCACCTACAGGATCCGAACCAGCCAGGTAATGTTATTTGTTTCTGGAGATTGCTGGGCTGCTCATTGGCCAAGAATTACCATGTCACTCTCCACAACTGCAGGCCCCTGTGGAAGATCAGGGTCATGAGAAATCTAAGCAGGGAGGAATAGCTGAATTCACTCTTTACAATGGTTCTTAAAAGTTGGCTTTGGCTGGGGCCTGGAACAGGCCGCCAAGAGCAGCTCCAGGAAAATCCTTTCTAAAGCTTCCCCCTTTGCAGACAGGTGGCAGCTGCAATGCAAAGGCCCCTTTTTGGGCTGAGAAATAGACCACATGGGAGCACACATTTAAAAATTTTAGATGTCTTTTTTTCTGCTTTTGCTGTCTCTGAAGCAACAGCTGCTTCAGCTGAGCTGCTGTGTTCTAAACTCTCAACATCCTTCTCATAATAACAGATACATTGTTGAGCATTATGAAAGAGTCTCTCCAGGGGAACAGAGACTGCTCTTGGGGTGCCAAAAAACACAGATATTAGTAAAAAGACAGATGATTTGTGAATTTGAAACTGCCTGGTTCTGTCTCTCACTGTGTTAATAATGAATTCATTACAGAAGAACTGCAGTTCTCCCCCCATCCAAGTGAATCACCTTTTCTTGTCTGGCAAGCCAGCACTTACTAATAAAACCAGTTCTGATCTGAAACTACACAGATCCTGGAGACACTCTCTGTTTATGTAAGCAGCCACCAGAGTCGTGTGCAACCCCAAAGTTTGCACTGTGGCTTCTGTGCTACCAACTTCAGGCAGTTTCAGATTGCTCATCTGAGCTGAGGAAAGAAAATACACCTGTATGGTCTGCACAGATTGCTGTCAACCAGTGCTCCCAGCCCAAATTATGGACAAGGATGGTTAGGTCAAAAAAAGAATGTTCAAGAGTTGCTTTTCTTTTTGATCAAGTGTACTGAGCTCCTCACTGGCTTAATTCCCAGGGTTTCCTGGGAGGTTCCAAGGCACAACCATGGCAGGTCTCAACATCCTCTGAGCCTCTGACACCCACGGAGCAACAACATTGGAACAATACAGTCCCTCAGCGTGGGAGCTACACCCCCACCTCCTACAGAGGGCTGCACTGGTCACTGAGCAGCAGCACCAGGTAATCATGGAGATCCCACATTATCAGGTTATGAAGGACTCTGCTCCCAACCTGCCCTTGGCAGTTTTTGTAATGCTCCTCCCATGGGGAAGAAGAAGCCCAAGGGAAGAAGTTGCCCAGTGTGAGAGATGAGAGGGACACCAGGCTGAAACAATTGGGTAGATATAAGACAGTTGCAGGAACACTTCAATGGGAATGGACTATGGAAAAAAAAAGATTTTTGCTCCTTTTCACAAAATTAAGTATTTACTGTTTACAGAACTCCAGTTACAAAACATAACAGCACCACTTTGTCAGTTCTGTATTATAAGCAGGAAACAGCAGTCAAAATAATAAAAAGTGCTACAAAACAAAATTGTCTGACTTCAGGAAAGGAGTTTGGTAGGGATGCATTCTGCCACCCCCTCAGGTGTGCTGACATTACAAGAAAATCCTAACGTACATTGATCTTGAGCATTAGATTATGGGGTGTGATTCTGAGGAAACAACTCATTGGTCTTGGCTACAGCATGATGATGATGATGATGGTGATGATGATGATGGTATTGATATAATTCTTACTTGAGGAACAGGCTGGGGTGCTGGTTACAGAAATATCTAAGTTGCTGTGGTTTCTGGGCTACACATGCAATGTGACCCTTTTTGGTTCTCCTTCTCTGGAACTGGTAAGGTTCAACAATGGACATTGGTAGTGAAGTGCCTGGGAAGGAATTGCCATAACTCCTTTTCCCAGCACATAAATATAAGACATCTGTGTAAAATAATAGTAATGAAAACTAGGAGAGTGCAAAAGGCAAGTGGGATAATTACAGTGCTTGTTCCAGACCTTCTGGGGCTTTCTTGACTCCCCAAACAAACAACAGGTACACACAGGCATGGCAGAGGTGAATTGTATTAATCAGGAGGTAGCACTTGAGGCCAGTGGTGCAAGGAAATACATGAAGAGTGCTCAGTGAAAAATAATAATCACTTTAAACCTTAGGTGAAATGTGAAACCCCGTATAACATTTGGTCAGTAAAGGTCACCTGGCCTGGTTCTGTCTCCTTCCAACTTCTAATGCATCCCCAGCCTCCTCATGGCGGAGGTGGATGGGGAGCAGAAAATCCCTCCATGCTGTGGTTCACATTCCTTCTGCAAACTGCACATTAGTGAAAGGGTTGACTCTGACCAAGTTAAATCAAGCTACATTGAGCATGGGTATGAAGTTCACTTAAAAACTTTTCAGGCTGGTAAATCTGTCTAGATATTCTTGGCTGATATGGGGACCTGCAGGGACAGTTCTGGAACATAAAGCCATATTAATTCTTTGAACATAATCAGTGTGGATTATGAACCTTTAAAAACTGAACAAAGTTCTTGCCTGACCAAGAAAAATGTTTTACTTATTCTTATGATCATTCAGATTATTATGGCATTCTGATCTCTAAGTACTATTTAGAGAATCTATGGGGAAAAAAAACCAAATCAAACCAAAACATTTGGATCTGGGTATTAATAACATAAAGCCAGATACAATAAAAAATGCAGTGTTACAGAAACATGGCTGTGATGACACTTGCTTCTCATTACATTTTTGAGAAACAAAATTTATTACTGCATCATTTCCAACAATAAAATAACAGTGTTCTTTTAGGATCCCAATGTAGCCAGACCATATTGCCAATATCATGAAAAAAAGCTATGTTAGGATCAAAATATGACATGTATTACACTTGATATTTTGCATGCAGCGACGAAAAGTTTTGATTCACATTTTTAGACAGAAATTCTCTTCTCCTCAAGTGATTTTTCTAACTCCTTTTGAAGGTCACACCAGCATGGAAGCAAGTTGGCCTGAGTCAGCACAGATAGTAGCTGTATCATTCTTCACACTTTAAAGTCTCACTCATGTCTTTTTTCAATTACAGAAAAAGAGTTCACAAATGCTTTTTCAACATATTGCATTTCAGCTTTAAAAATAAGCCTTCAGATATATGCCCTTCTGAAAACACAAAAAGGAGATTTCGGTTCAAAATGAAAAACCCATCATTCCAGTTAATAAAAAACACTTGTTAAAGCAAAGATGAGCCTTGGTGGAAATGTAAGTTTAAAATTATTTGGACTAAATGCATGTGTAATAAAAAACCTCCCAGCAGAGAGGATACATTTTTACAACATATTCCTGTCATTTCTTGTTTTCTAGAGTACAGAAGCACTTGTACAACTTTACATAGAGCAAATCTCCTGGCAAACTTCTGTGTGCAATCATTCTGAAAGCTAATGGAGCAACACAGCTCAGAGCTGAGAGAAAAACACACTTTCAGCCACTAACCTAATACACAAACTCTTTTCATTTTATTGCCATTTTGCTAATTAGACATATTTCAGTTTCTTTTGATGATGAATGCAAATGTGGTTGTAAAAAGCCATAATTGCTATTAAGAACAACCGGGTTAATTTCTTAAAGGGGATTTCTAACAACTTCAGTTCAGATACAGTGTTATTGTAATAACACACAGTGATTTACTTAAATGTTTATGCTGGCATAAACATATCTGCCAATGTTTTTCCAGGATTTGACCCATGATAGTCGCTAAAATTGTTTATTCAACTCACTCCATTTATTAGGATGCTTGAATTTCGGTGCTAGCTCCTCTTCTATACCATCAGTGCTTATGCTTAATATTAACTCTTTTTCCCTTCTGTCTGTCTTTTCTTGTCCCCATTAAATCAAGTTAAAGCAGCACAATATAACACGAAGTCGTTGATGGTTTTTCACCCAAAAGCAAGACCCACTCCCTTCTTGCCAGGTTGGAAGTGAAGGATTCTTCCCAGATACAGGGAATGCTCTAGGAGTTCTCCATTCTTTCCATCCTAGAAGTTGAAAAAGGACCACGTGCCCCTGCAGCAGCAGGAAGCTCCTTCCCAGCTGCTAAGATGGACAGAGATCGCAGCAGGGAACCCCACTGGCTCCAGCAGCTGGGAAATATCCATTTGGGTGTGTGGGTTGGCCTTGTGTGACTATTTGTGGAATCTGTCTATGTGCAGCTTATAAATTCTGCACTGATATTTTGAAGCTGTTGCTGTAAAAATTCTTGAAAACTGGAACACCAAAGGTGGCCGGAATCCAGAGCTTCAGTGGGCTGACTTGACCTCTGAAATGCCTGTGAATCATCCCCGTGGGCAGCCTATGGACATGCTGCAGCCCCAGCTCCTGCCTGTGATGTGCCTGCCCCAGGTTCAGTGCTCTGTGACCTCTTTTCTTGCCAAAACCCCACCAGGTGCTCTCAGGACCAGGGCCAAGGACTGTGTGTTGGCAGAACAGAGAGTGTGTGAAGTAGCTGAGGTAAAAAACACTGGTGTTCAGAATAGATGGCTGAATACAGAGTGGTTTTTTTCACTAGAATCTTGGCATATAACTATCCCTTGGAAGGTGGGTACACACACTAAGCTATATGCCTTGGGGAAGGGCTGAGGTAATGTATTTCTCATTCCTGAAAGGATGATATGAAGCAGAGCTGTGTTAGAATGGCTTTACTGTGGGGTGAGTCTCCCCAAACACACACTTTGACCTTGAGTCTTTTGAAGGACTCTGTTTTTATCAAAATCTCTTTTATTTCCTCCAATCTCCTTATTAAGTCTCTTTCAGCTTTGTTAGGTTCAGCACTTTGTTGATAAGAGAATGACAAGCCATGTAATCCTACCTCTCCTCTGGTCACTCTACATTGTTGAAGACAGAACCTGTTGATTTATTCAAATATACCTTGCTGTGTAGTTTTCTTTGTCTGGGTCTGTCTCTCTCCTACCTTTCAAACCTCAGTTATCTATTTATCACTCTGTCTCAGGTCCCAGGCATTGAGTCTCTGTCGGGCAGAAACTATTTTTGACTCTAGAAAGTGCTAAATACTCTAAAGGCACTTAACAAAGTGAATCTTTGATCCTTTGGGGATCGCATTGTTATGAAAATATTATCATTTGTCAAAAGAGGAGATTGAAACTTCTATTTCATCAAAAAAACCAGCACAGATGTCTGGGTATACAAAATCTCCCCAGCTACTTAGAGATTACTTATGGGAATCTGTATTCACCTGTCTGAATAACCCTACGTTTAAGATGATTAATATAGACATAGAAGAGAAATCTATCAGTGCCTGTTTTGCTTTTTCACCTAAACAGCTGAACTTTTTACCGTCTCTTTTTAACACACAGGTTATACAATTTTGTCAGTGAACTGTATTTCTTTCTGTAAGAACAGTTTTGGCTTCACTCCCATTGTGACAAACCACCAACAATACCTTTAATAAAGTACTGTATTTTTTTTTCTCAGTGCCTCTTAATTTAAAGAGTACATTCAAGGAAAGATATTAGCCTCATCTTTGTTCACATCATCTTGAATAAAAATATTGTAATCAATCCTTTTCTGAGTTTCAATACACAGTTTTCAAAGAAAGGGACTGTTTTACATTTAAATATTTCAGATTTATAGACATACTGAAAACACATTGCAGAGATTTATTGCTGTTTTTTTTCTTGCTGCTCTTATAAAGATGGGTCTGTATTGCCGACACCACAAAGATGTAAACACTCTGGATAAGAAATAAAGAGCAACCCCCACCAAGAATAAGATCCAAGCCACAAGACCTATAAAATGGCTGTGGGTGTTGCAACATTAAAAGCATTCTTGTTTGTAGACTGCTAAACTTGTTTTAGCAAGGACTTGAAATGGACTTCTAAAGGCTCCCTGTATGATGTGTGCAGTGCATGGGCCTGTGTCCCTACTCTTTGTGAAGAATACAGAGCAGTTTCTTTCAAAGTGATGTGTACAAACAAATTCTACATGGCAGCTCACTCCCTTCTTGCTTTTTCTGTTAACATTTTCTTCTCTTTATTCTTTCTTAATTTTTGGCTACATTATCTTTGATTTTTCTTCCTATCTTTCTTTTCCATCTTAAAGAACATCCTAGAGACTCTGTGTGCTCATTCTCTCTTTAGTATCGGGCTTCAGTCTGTGCCTGGCAAAGTGACTGGGAGCACACTCTAACCCTGAGTACACCTGCGTGTCCAGGCCATGTGTGACAGCCACTAGGCCAGGACAAAGCTTCCTCATGACTTCAGAAAAGGTCTGTACTTCACCTTGAAAACATATATCAATACATTTCCCCACAGGTTACTTATTACTTTTCATTTATGACTATTGAAAGATTAGTGAACATGCAAATGCTTGAGGCAATGTATGTACAGATGAAAAGAGGAAGAGGAAGAAAGGAGAAAAAAGAGGGGTCAGAAAGGGGAAGAAATAAGTCTTATTAATGAAAGTTGATTAATGAATAGACCTTTTTTTGTTTCAGGGATGACTCTCAGGAAAACAATTCCAAAGAGAAGCAGCAATGAATTTTGGTTCCAGTATCACTGGCTACAGCTGTAGCCAACAGAGTGGCCTCACAAAAGTGAGGCTTAAAAGACTTTTGACCAATCTCTTCAGCCCCACGAACACCAGCACTCATCTCCTTTGGCCACAGCTTTGCTTCACCACTCCTCTCATCTAGCATTGTGTTGATACCGTTCAAATCACCAACCAATCACTTTTCCAAGAGAAACCTGGAATTCCTCTGCTAGGACACTGCTGTCTCCTTGGCTTCCTCAGGAGCAGCTCTTGCCCAGAGCTCCAGCCTTCCCTCCAGCCCAGAGCAGCAGATCTCACACCCTTAGGCTCTGCTCCTTCCACGTCATGTGGCTCTGGTAGGAAGGGTTGATCCTCTGAATTGCTCCTGCACTTAAGCTGAAGATATGGATCCTGAATATGAGCAACTGGAGTTTTCTTGAATGTGCCAGAGAAACAAGGAAGAGAGTTATATTCAAAGGCTGTGGGGAGCTTTCTAAAGACCCAGCTGGTTGCGAGGATGGAGAGAAAAGCCTTTACCTCTGCATTTTTATTTTGACCTGGGAGGTGAACCAGCATTTCAAGGAAATGTCATCGCCTGCCTGAGTTTCCTTTAAACACCAGGATGACACTTTGAGAGCACTGCTTGGTCGTGTTGCCTACAACTGGCACTAGAATTGGTACAGTTCAGGCTCTTTTTCTCTGTGGAGTGAACGGTTTTTCTTGCAGAGAGCTCTAATGCTCTGTGTTCAGTACTGTGCCTATTATTGTAACTTAACAAGCTCATCTGAAGATTTATATAAGCAAATGGCATCTGCTACATGTCAAGGGAAAATATGGGCCAACACTTTGATTTAAAGATGATGCCTTGTGCTGTGTAATGCTAAATAATGTCATGTGTCTGACATACCCATCAAAGCATGTGAGACACACCCTATAACATGTTTTAAATTAATTTATCCTTATGGAGAAAAAATTGTTTCCTTGCTTGTGACGGTTTTTTTAAAAAAATATTATTATTATTATTATTAAGAAGTTTCCTGGCCCAGCCTTTTATTTAAGTGAAGTAAATGCTCATTGTCCTGCTCTTCAATAGAAAGCACAACCGACTGCAGATTCTTCCTGCTTGGCAGTACCATGCCAAGATCTCAAAAGTCAGGATAAGGAAAAGAAAGGAACAACTTCCTGATTTACATTTTGCTTGGTTTTCAAGGAGGGTTAAGGAGAACAAGGAAGCCTTGGAGAAGATGGGGTGGCAGCTGACTGCCAAATTCAGTCTGGTTTTGATGGCTCCTTAGAACGCCCCTCCTTAGCTGTTTGCTTTCCCCTTCAAAATGCTGCTGTAATGCAGCGCAACACAGGAACCATTGTTCCTCTTATCTGCGGGATAAAACTGTTTGAAAACTTCAAAAAGAACACTGGTTTAAAAAAAAAAAACCAAAAACCAAAGCTAAAGCTAAAGCTAAAGCTCTCAGTCTCGGTGCACCTTGGGCACCGAGATACAGGCACTTCCTCTGCCTGGGTTTTACAATGCAGGCTTGTGATATATTGAATTATTCATGTAATTAACTCCACTGTAGGCTACCACAGGGTTAAAAATTACCCTTTTACTTTGATCTTTAGACATTATTCTTTGTAATCAGGAGTAAAAATGCACTTTCAGGAGTACAGAGGTAGTAAGATCCTCTGGAATACCCTGTGACCCATGCAGGTGATTATGAACAGCCTGCTTAGCCAAGACTGGGTTTTGTGCATGGTTTAGAAATGAGCTGTTGGTGCAAGAGAAATCACTAGTACTGTGGTGACTTCCTTGTCCCTAGCAGGGAAATAATTCAAATATGTATTTCACAAATTAGATTTGAATTACACTTGTGGCTGAAGAAGGAACTACAGGCCCAAGCTGAAAACTGAGGCTCCTATTCTGAAGATTTGGTTTCAAATCCTGTCTGTAGCCACAGGCTCTGGAAGTTCCTGACAGTCCTGAAGACCTAACTTTGCATGGAACTGAGTAACTCTGTTTATATAATGGAGTTTTATTACATTGGAAAATATTTAAAATACTTCTGTGTTTTGAACGTCAAGACACCACTATTGTCCTGTCATTACTGAATAATTGCTGATAACAAAGGAGCATTCAGTGGGCATTACAGATTTTACACCAAGCAGTACAGAGTACTTGTCCCATCAGAGCCATATTGATAGCATGAATAATTACATCTTTCTCAGCTGTAATAAAATCAGTAATAATATACCATGTCAAACACAGAAATATGACTGCCATTGATGAAGCAGAGAGAATTGCATTGAAAGTATGGTGTAAACAAAATGGGGCTGCACCTTGGTGTGACACCACTCTAAATCTGAGTGTTAAGAGATGGCTGAAGACTCAGATTCCTTCTCTAATTTTCGACCTTTTGGGCTGCCTACGGGCATAAAGAGCTCTTTGAGGGCCTGAGACCTGAAAGTTGAAGACCACCTTAATGCAGACCTTATGACAACTCAAAATAAGATTATCAGAAGTCACCCTTCCAGAGGGAAAAAAGCTGGGAGTGATGATTTCAGAACATGGGTATCAGCTGGAAGCACTGGCTGGATAGGCAGAAGGAGCTGCTGGGAAAGGGGGGTCGGGGTACACTGGAGAAGTTTTCTCCAGGCTGACTCTTTGGGAATGACCATGCAGGGGAGATCTCAGCGATGGTTTAAAAGCACTGAAACCTTTCACCAAGGACTGTGCAGTCTCTGCTTCACCCCTCAGACCAGTGGTCAGTTAGAATAATTTTCTTCAGTTCTTTGAGTAAAGAAGAAAAACAGTTTACACATGAATTTCCCCAATAAGTTATTTTTATTTCTATGTAGTGCTAAAAACCAGCCATTGACTTCCTCAATAACTTTGAAAAAAGGAACCATGTTATTCATTATTATAATTTCTATGGTAGTCTCATGACTGGAGACAGAGTATCCCAATGGCTCCTTGGCACCCAAGGCACAGGTGGATTTGCAGTCTCTGCAGTCTCTAATCACTGCTCCCATCTGATAGCTCTGATATTTTACAGCTGAGGTGGCAGCTTGACTGAAATAATTCAGTTTTATTCAGCAAGAACCAAAGACATACAAATGTTCCCTTGCCTCTTTGTACCATAAATGAGCTAACTGTAATGACCAGACTTAGTGTTTCCCACTGACAAGCCTAATCCTTACACATGCACTTTAGCTTGCCCATCAAGTCAATCCCCATGAAAACCCAAGTTATATTTTCCCATCGATATCAGTGACATGATCAAATCTTTTCTGGTACTTATCTTTGCAATCAGGTTGTCATTCCTGAAATATCTCTCATACTTTCCCACAACAAAGACAATCAACAAAGAAGCTGGAAAAAAAGTCACTATTTGATGAGTACAGATTTGCCTGTATCTTTTAAAGTTAGCTTATCCACTAAAGCTGTAATTAATTCTTATACATGATTATGTTTTTTCTTCTGATCCCAGCTTAAAGCCAAATCTGTGCAATAGGACCAGCCACATGAAAAATCCCTCAGCTATTCAACTAAAAACATACTAAATCCACATTTTAAAAGATGAAATTCAGAAATGTGTAATGACTACTGCATGAACAACAGTCTAAGTACAGAAGTTCATTTCAACTCCAGCAGCTATAATTTACATGGCAAGTAACCTAATTACACTGTGCTTTTTAGTAATGTATTGTTCCATGACCTTTTTGATTGGACTAGGAAACATTAGCAGTCAGAATGCTAAATGCTTAATCACACTGGTGAGTGATAAGTGAGTCATTCTGAAAGATCATTAGAAATATCACTGGAAAAACAGTGAAAAACTTGAACTCTGAAAACCTTCTGATTCACATAAAAAACTGCACAGCAAAATAGATCAGCTGTGAATAGAGTAACTTGCTGCAAAGATCTTTTGTAACATTTCAATTAAGTAAACATCTTAGGATCTGAATTGTGGTGCCTTTTAATTAATTCCACGAGTGGCAAGAAAATTAAAATATAGCTTTTATTTTATACTTTGGACTGAAGAAATATAAAATACTTAAACTGAAGTACAATCATACCAGGACTCCAAAGTGTTTCTTAAACAGAATGGGTTTTTAACAGGCACATTGAAGACCTAAAATCACATAAATACAGAAACAGGCTGCAGTGATATGGCTGGGCTGAGGATTTTATTGGAGTACCTTTACCACAGTTTTAGGACTGTTTAACATCTCTCAGCTACTGTTTTCTCATGTTTTACATCTAAGTTTGTATTTTGCAAAATAAACACAAAATGTGAGTTTATCTCGTGAGGGGAATTATATGCAAGGAGCCTCACGGAGGCTGGTGAAATCAAACCTCATTAGTATTTCCTGCCTTTGAACATAACTAATGACAGGGTTTCAAAGAGTGACAGATCTCTGAATGAATGGCAACAATGGTCATTGTCATCTGGGGATTGTGCAGGAGCCATTTTGAACATTGTCCAAAGAGCAGGGAAAAGGTTTATACTTTTGCAGAGTGGACATGAAGGCTGAGAGAAGCCTGTGTTGGTCCCTTGTCTCCAATTTTCTGCCCTGATTAATAACAAAGACCGCTAATTGTGTATTGATGTTAGTTAAAACCATTTGGCATTTGGTATCTGTCTAGTCATGTCAAAATAAAAAAACTTTCTGTGTAAATGTTGGGTCAAAGAAAGTACCATAGTGTTTTTCCCCTCATTCATTTTTGTTTATAAATCCTTTAAACTACAACTATTTGTATTTGTATCATACTGAATTGACTGTAATGGGTTAAGAAAACACAAATTAGAAAAAAAAAAGGCAATTATAAAAATACAGAGTCGATGTGGTGATTTCTAAATGTCATTAATCTATGGTGATTCTGCCACAGTTTGTAAACAATGAAAGGATCTGATTTTCAGCAAGTTGGCTATTCATGTGGTGCACAGCTCATTTCTGTTTACTGTTGTTACACATCAACACACAAGTGAGCAGCTGAATTTTGCCTTCCCTTCCCTGCCTGGCAGGACTGCCTTCCTTACCCAGAGCTTCCCAGCCACGGCACAGCCAGTGTCCCCTGCAGGACAGGACTCTCTCTGTGCCCTACAGCACACTGAATTTCAATTTCCAGCTCACATTTGTATATGCTTTGCTTTTTGGTTCCTTCTGTTACACAAACTGATGGATTGGATGATTGCTCCACAATGGCTCACACATCTGGGAGCCCAACATCTGGATCTGTTCCCATTTAGTGCATGTTCCCAAGAGACATCTTACACTGTCAGTGGTGAACTGCGTTTGCCTCCTTCTACCCTACGTCTTGAAATTATCCAGAAGCTTCTGAGTCCCAGGGGTGGTACCTCAATAATCGCTTTACCTCCAAACTTAGGGTTTCATTTAGTGTTCTTTCCACACGTCTGAGTCAGCTGAATGAGCACTGAACTACTTTTACTGAAGGCACAAGTTTCTTAACTACAAGATTTGGGGATCCACAACAGATACTTGTGGTGGCAGAGCAGCGCATGGATTGGGCCCTTTTTCAGACCTGCTGCAAGCTACATGGGAACACCATGTGTAAGAACTGATTTCTTGGCAGATTAAAGGTCTTATAGCCAATGTTTAATAGCTATTTTGCAATGGGACAGCAAAGCATAGCCTAGAAAGAGCTGCCTTGCAAAATTAGTACACCTAATGCTGTAGGGGTGTTTGGTTTGTATGATGCAGCCCAGCCTCCCAGGGGATGTGTCACTCCTGGGGGAACATGCTCAGCTGCTGAGGGCTACAGGAAAACCTTGAAACAAAGTACTTCAGATAAATAAAGGCTTGCTCTTAAATCAAAACTACCTTCTGTCTTTCTCAGCATCCCTCAGACCATCATCCCGCCATTTTCCTGCTTCCATAAAATACCTGAATTCTGAGAATGTCTTCTTCTTTTTAATAAAAATGTTCATTTGGAGGGAAAAGATTTCCCATATAAATGCCATATATATTTGATCTTTTAAAAATAAGCTTGTTTTCTGACACTGCCCCAGGCCACTTGCACACCTCCCTTCTGCTCCCCACGCTCTGCCAGGCAGAATTGAGCCTGTCACCCTCCTGCCACTGCTGGAGCCACTTCTGCCACAAGCTGACATTATGATTCCCTTGGATGCCTTTGCCATTCCCCACACAAACCAGTCTTGCTCTGAGCAGAACTGAGGGAACTTCTCAGGCCTCTCCCAGAAAGGGAGATGCGCCTGTGGAATGACACTGTCTGGAAACTGAGACACAAGGGATTGTTGGCATTTACCAGCTGCAGTAGCTGCCTCCTCTGTTAGAAGCACTTGGATGGAATCTGAAAATGATAATTGGTGAAATAAAGACAGAGTCCAATCCAAACAGAGATATGAGAAGGCAGAGACCACACAATGTGCACACAGTGTCTCACAATTAACAGCAAGGAGAGAGATTTCAATACAACTGCAGAAAGGTACGAGCAGTTAGTTCTAACATCAGAATATTCATTATCTGAGAGCAGATCAAGAAAACTGAGGCCCAAAATACTTGAATTTAGACAGCTGAGAGGACTCAGAAAAGGTGTTGAGCTATGTCTCAGATAAAATGTAAGTACAAAACTGTAATAAGCAAAGGAAGTATAAAGCGAATTCTGCTTAGATAATTATTATTTGATATAAAGGAGCCTGGGAGGGTTCCAGTGTGTTTTCTCCCTAATGCATTGCAAGCCATCACAAGCAATCTGGAGGAGCTGCATTTCCTAGTCCTTTAGGAGCATTATGAAAGCATCATCTATGAGATATGAACTGCAGTGGACATCTCAGCTGAAGCCCTTCATCTACAGTTTACTGCCCCTGAATGCAAGGATTATCACACAACAGCTTTCAGATGAATACCAACCTTTGCCAAATAAATATTTTTTCCACAGAAAAACAGACTGAAGACAAAAAAAGATACCATTGTTTTAAAGTAAGCCAGGTAAATGGGATAAAAGGATTTGGATTATATTTCATGTCTCACCAAGCCACAGATATTGAAATTCTGTTCTTTTAATTTCAAATCTATGTGTCTCCAGATTGCTGTTTACTACAGCTGACTGGATCATGCTAAGAAGGGAAACAAAATTCTGGAGTTCATAAACTTCTAAAGCAAACTGAGCAGAATATGTACGCATTGACAAAAATTTTGAAAAACTATAACTTCTTGTGATGCCTTCTTCTGGCCATTTTCTCTGTGTGTGATTGTATAAACATGATAACTCTGAAGGATTATTGAATCATAAAGGGACCTGATTTTCAAATTATCTCACTTCATCAATTTTTTTCCTCCTAGTTTCATCAAGGAGCAAATTAGATCAACAAATTCTCTACCTGTTTTCCTGCTGTTTTTAAAAAGTTCCTCACGGAAATAAACGGTTGAGTTGGATGTGTCCAAAATATGCATTGCCTATAACCACCTACAGACAGAGCCAGCCACCCAGATACCCACACTCCCTTTGGCACACCCCAGCAGAATGGAAAGGGCCAAAAGTCCTGTAAGGCACCATTGTTCCCCCTTGGAGCAGGTGGGACCCCCCCGGGGTTCCCAGGATTGTCATGGGGCTTTGGGAGGCTCTGAATTGTGGCAGTTGGAGCCCGGGGCCGCTAACGGCAGCACAGCCCTTCCCTCCTTCCCTCCTTCCTTCCCTCCTTCCCCATGGAATGGCAGCAG
>NW_005054704.1:31669-43905 GCF_000277835.1 Geospiza fortis | reverse complement strand
AGGAATGCTGGCAAGGAAGCCGCTGGAGCAGCGTGGAGAGCAGCCAGCCCTTGGCCACCAGCCTGTCCAGCACACCTGGCAAAGGCAGACTGGGAAGGAGCTGCTGCTGCTGGGGAGCCTTGCTGCTGACACACAGTCTTCCTCTTTAACAAATACTGTGCAATGTTTTCCCACACAGCTTTTCTCATCCTATTCTCCAGAATAGTTGAAAACACTCCCAGGTAACTATAGCTTACAAGTTTGCATGTGTGTTCCTCTTAGTCATTAATGGAAAGTCAAATAAAATTGGTTAAAACCAGACTTCTGCAAAGCTTTAAAACTACTTGAAATAAAGATTTTTACCTTCTCCAATTGCACAAATTGACAATAAATAGCATGTGTGTTGTCACAAATACTCAAAATCTACAGAAATTTCCCCCTTTCTTTTATTAAGTACCATATTCACAATTAAATTGGTATGCTTTGAATTCTGCATAATCTTACATTTTCTGTCATTTCCAATACCATTTTCAGCAACTGTCTTGAGGTGCAGATGTGAAACATATAACTGTATATAACCCTCTTTCCTGGGACCAGCCTCTCTTTTTTTTCTCATGTGCAAAAAACAATTCAATTTTTTAATATTTTTCAGACCAAAAGTGGTGAAACTTCTTCCTAAATAACACATGACCATCAGCATCTAAACACAGCAAACAACAGCTGCAATAGGTGTATGTTACAGATAACTGCTAAGTGGTTGTTTGCAACAGATTTTTTTTTCTGCTCTGTTACTTTTACACAGATTTCAGCATCAGCTCTTCCCAGGACACTCTCACACTTAATCAGAGAGGACTCCTCAATGCCTTCTGGGGAGCACTAACAACTACAAGTGTCCCCAAGGCTCCCCAAGGGTACTGCAGCTTCACAAGGGCCTTCAGTGTTCATTTAAGAGGAGCTGAGCCAGTTCCTGAACTCAGCAGTTGGGGTTTTGGTAGAAACAAAGAACTGGAGCAGACCTCCTACATCTTTGAGTCAACTCCTCTGCTATTGTGAGCAGCACATCCTACAATATTGGTCAGAAACTCATCAGCTGACAGTAAGAACAATGGTATAGATCTCACCTGGCCCCGGCTCTGGAAGGAGCACCTCAGAGCAAACTCCATTTGTGCCAGCTCTGGAATGGATTGCCTGTAACTGCTATTCCTGTGTTCAAGGAACAGCTGGGGGTGGCACTCAGTGCTCTGTGCTGGGTGACAAGGTGGCATCAGCCACAGGTTACACTCCATGACCCTGGAGGTCATTTCCAACCCAAAATGATCCTGTGGTTCTGTGCTCTGCTCAAAAACCCTTCTCCCCACACAACTGCAGCTGCCTTAGGACTCCAGCACTGGGGGAGAATCTGCAGCTTGTTCTTCATAAAAACTCTCTAAACAATCCTCCCTTCTGGATTTGTCTGAAAGAAATGAACTGGGGCAGCACAGAGATGTGTGATTTGGAAGCACTGAACACAGCAGAACAGGAATATCCTGCAGCAGCTGTACTGACAACCCAGGGAGTGAGAAGCAATCAGGAGCCTGGCTGTGCACATGGAATTGTTATGGCAATGATCTACCTCAGGGTCACAGATAATCTCCAGCAAAGGCCTCAGCCTTCTGAACATCTTGAATTTGGAAAGCTCTGGGTAAACTTGCTGAAACCAGCACTGCTGCCCATCTGGATGGACTGCATGTCCAGCCTGAGCTGTCACTGTACCTGCTCACCTCCAGGGCAGGGAGCCAAGGAACTTACCCTGCCCTTGCCAGCCTCTCTAGCTGCCAGGGAAGCTGTGTGCACAAAGCTGTTCCCTCTTTCCTTAACACACAAAGGGTGTGGGCAATGGAGACCAACACATGACTTCTGACCTGGAGAGAGCAGGGAGGGAATCAAGAAGTGGGAGTCAGCATTATTCACTGCTCCAGCCAAGGGTGTTACAATCTTGCAAACAGCTCTTTCAGGATGATTGCTAAAACACAATTGATCCAACTGGGTAAAATGAGCTAACATCAAACACATCAAAGACAGTGCATCAGCTATCCTCCCTGTGGCCACAGACCATGAGACCTTCTCTCTTTGCATCCTACACATGTGGAAACTCAGCCTAATAAAGAGAGAGGTCACCCAGCCCTCTCCCACCTCCCACTTCCAGCAAAGGACAAGACACACAAGTCTACATTTGTGTAATTAAATAAGAATAGTATGATAGTAAGTGTTGGTGAAGATGTCAGGCACCACCTAAGAACACCATCTCATTTTTTTTTCTTATATTCTCACAAGGTTTAGAGTCTTTTCCACTTAAACATCTAGGGATGCACATTTTTTCCTGAATTTTACATGAATCTCATTACACACAAAGTGATATTAAAAAGACACATCAAAAAAAAACCAACAACAATTTCACATCAAAATATGAATATGGAATTATTTCTCATTGAAGAAGCAGAACTCAATCCAAATAATTCTTGATGCAAAACTGTGAGTGTTTAGTTACTTTTGAGACAAATAGAAACAGAAAACTATTTAGTAGTGCCAGTAGAGTTTGTGCTTATTTTGGCATATTTTACCATCTCAGTCAACCAAACAGAACCAACCCATTTTCAGCAGCCACTGGCTTTTTATAATCTGTGCTGAGTCAGAGCTATTCAGAAGCTAAAACCAGCTTGTATAATATGTGATATTTATTGATTTCTTCTGTCTGACAAAATCTATTAGAAATACTAAATAAATGCACAAAAATCTGTCTACATTAAAGTATTTTTAAAAAATGCTTAGTAAAAATATTTTAATGAAACAAAGCACTTTTCTGTACCAGTGGGAATTTATGGTAGAAAAACATGTTTGATAGGATCTGATTCTTAAAAAGAAGATCAAGAATGTGGCTTTCTACACTTTTTAAATTTGCAAAATAAACCACATTTCAGGAAACCTCAATTTAAAAAAATAGAAAAAAATATAGCCTTCCAGTAAATGCCAAGATAAAATTGCCTTATGTTCAGTCCTATGATAAAATATGCTTTAAACCATATAATCCAAATTTGAAACATCATCAGGTTAAGTAAAAGCTAACCTACACTCTATAAGTGAAAAAGTATCCACTCACATTTGGTGATGTCTACAAATAATTTGTGACTTGTGAGAGCAGACACAGAGTCTTGTGGAGCTGCTCAGTGCACAGAGTCCTTTGGGTGGGTTCCACCCTTGCTGAACTCCTACACTCCCCATTTTCCCATTCCCTTGTCTGCTACATAGAACAGTGGAAGGACTGTGCCCTCTCTGAGTGTGGAACCTGCCACACTTCGGCATAGCTGAAAGGAGGAGGCGGTAAAAGGAGGAGAGAGAACAGGAGGAGGTAAAGAAGGAGGTCAGAGAACTGGTGGCACTGAGTTGTAACTCACACACCTCCCTGTCCTGCAGCAAGAAAAAGGCTTTTTCCCATTCCCAGCTGACTCTGCACAACAAGGTGTTTCTGCTTTGCTTCCTGCACTTACCTGGAACTGCCCAAGGCTTGTGATCCTGACTGGGAACTGATGCACAGCCAATCTGTTTGCAAGCCTGGATTAAGCCATGAGCAAGGTTATTAAACATGGAATGGAATGATTCTTATTCAGCAACAAGATTGTTTGAATTAAACAACTGGTGTTCTTACCATTGGTTTCATTTAACCCATCACCCCTTGGCTCTTTTTATTGTGATAGAAACATTCAATCACTTAAAAATTGCAGTAGGTAATGTAAGCTACATGCTCACCAAGGAGAACCTCTTAAGGTTCATTCAATACTATTTCTTTCCCAAATCTACCTTCTCTGTCTTGTCTTCATTCTGTGCAAATTTTCAACATTTTTCTTCTAATTAGTCACTATTTAGGGACTTTGCAAGTACTTTGGCCTCAGCAATCCAGAATATCTGGAATTTATTAGATTAGGGAATTCCACTGGCTTTATTTGATTTTTAATTTAAGGCAATAATCTTGTATTGCATTATTCTTCCATGCAGTATGACTTTGTGCCATCCAAAATATATGCTCATTTTGGGAAAAGAGACTTTATTTTAAATTAATTCAACCTTTTAAAATAACACTTCTCTAAAGAATGTCTGCTTATGAGACACATTTGAAAGCAATCACAGGCTAAACCACAACCAAACCAGCAGTGGATGGAAGCAGAAACATATTTGAAGTACCCCATGGCAATCAATAACTTAATAGGCCTTCACAATTACAAGCCAAAATAAATGCTTTGTGTTAATTCAGATAAAGGATAATCCACAAAAAAAGAACAAGGATTATTGGTTGCATTTTGACTTTAAGATATCCACACCATGAAGAAGAAAACTCTGTGCTGACTACAGTTCAGCACATTTCCTACCATCAAAAAGCAGCCCTATCCTCCTGATATGCACTTCCTAGAGACACTCATCTTTCTTATTTTCCCCCTAAGTAAGTTTACAACAGTCTGTCTTTTCTGCATTCAGATAAATTAGTATTTCAAAAATCTCATTTGCTTGATTATTTGGTAATGTTACATGTGCTCTTTATTGCAATACCACAGAGCTGGACTTGAAAAATTGATCTTTGATGCAGGCAGTTGCTGACAACATGTTCCTGCATCTCCATGATCTTACTGACATCAGTGTAGGAGCGGCTTAGACAAAGCAAGAGTGTGTGTGCTCAGAAATTCCAAATGAAAGGCAAGCTTTTATTAGATTTCTTTATTTTTGCTCGCTCCTGAAAAGTTAGCAAATGTGACTCCCAGCAGGAACTATTTTTAGAGGTAGTAAGTTCTGTAACTTTGAACCATGATGTGGTTGTGAGGAACATGTCAGTATTCAGGAAAATGAACCTGAAAATCCATTTACCAAGATGTAGAGGAAAGAATTCGCTGAGCTTGATTAATAAATACCAACAAGCATTTAAAACATTCTAAAATGTGCCTTAAGCAACGTTTCCTTTACTTTGTGTGATTAGTGATAACATTATCTTTCTACACAGACCCACTCCATGACTGAGAAGCCTGACCATCAGATATATCCAGCTGGGAGCTGTGGCTTTAGAGGGGTTTCTCCTGAATGCAGGTGTTTCCTGAGGGTCTAAAAGTCAGCAAAGAACCCCCAGGCTCTGCTTGCAGGATGTCCAACAAGACAGGCCGTTTAAAGTAAAAGCTGTTTCTTTCCTCATTGCCTTCTTTTTCCTGATTTCAAGGGAAATACATCAGCCAGGACAACAGGACGTGTCAGAACAGAACCTGTTGCCAGAATATGTCGGTTTAGATCCCTCATCTGCCATATATGTTTTTGTGTGAACTCCAGCTAATCAGCTTCTTGTGCTTCAGTTGCCTGTAGGAATAACAGCATTACCCTGCCTCACAGGCCTGTATTTAAGAAAACAAACACCAAGAATATAAAGCTGACAGCTATTTGTGGTAATGGGAGCTAAATATACTTTAAAATAGATAGATTTGCTATGCCACATTTGGTCTATCCAGCCTGCATATTAATCAGGGCAAAGAGAAGGTCTTGTTCCTTTTGGTAAAGTGCAATGCAAACACATACGTGTTAGCTATTAATAAGAGATACTCTTAGATTCAGGACTGAAATCTGATTTTCCTGGCAGAGAAGTGCAATTTCAAGGGTATTGCATTCTTCTACTGCATTTCCAGAGTTAGCACACTAGGAAAGGAGATATCCCATTGGGGAGGGGCAAGTCACAGCGGGTTTGGTTCTTAGGCAGTTTAAACGGCAACGTTAGCAAAACGCTGCAAATAAATGAGCTTGCTAAAAGCAGCAGAGGGCTGGGACAGCCAGGTTCCTGCAAGGCCTCTTGGTTCCCCAGCCCAGGAAGGCAATTACACAGCCAGTCCCTTCTGCAGCCTGGAATGGATAATGATATGCCCCAGTGGCCCTGAGCCCTGCATTCAGCACTTTGGGGCATTCCTCATCCCCAAAATAGATCCTGCTGACCAGCCGTTGGCTGGAATAAAGCCTAAATCACCCCACGGATTCCAAAAGATTTAGTTCAGCTTTGGGTCGTCTGATGCCTCAGGAACTGCACTGCACGTTCAGTATCCCACTTTTTAGACAGCCAACCACTGCTGGTGCTTGCATTTTTACTCAATATATTCTGGGATTTAGAACTCTTTTTCCTATTGATTATGTTACGTGTTTTAGATCAATACATTATTTTGTTTAAGCTCAACAGAAGCTATGTAACACTGTCTGACTCCAATAAACATTCCTCTTCTTGTTTTTGTTGGTTTTTTTAAGGACTCACACTCTTCCTCAAAGGAAAGACTGAAAAAAAAAATAAAGTTCTATTTAAAATTAGGATTGAATTGAATCAGACCTAACATTCCCCACAATACACAATTGTGGTATTTGGAGATACATAAAGACATCTTGGAAAATGCTGAACACATCATTCTTTGTAAGATACAAGTTGATAGTACAAATAAAAAAATACTCTGTATTGTTTCCCCATCTGGTCCTATGTTCCTGATAACGAGTACCACCAGGAATAAGTTATCTAGAGATTTGCTTCCAAAGCCTGCTGACTGCATCAGAAGTTAGCCACGTTCTGAGCTTTCTGTTTGAACATGCCTGGTACACATGTGAAGAATAACAGAATGAAACAAAGGCGAATTAAAAACATAACCGAAGGAGCATCAAGTCATATTTTGCTGCCACTATGTACAGTGGTAAAGCAAGAAAATTGCTTTTGTGACTCTGTATCTTTTTATTAAAGAGAAAGTGCAGGTATGTTTAATTTCACCATCCTGTGAATGAGTATTTCCTTTCCAGCAACTTCAGACACATCTTTCTTCAGTGCAATCTGGGGGAGACCAGACAACTCCATAATTTTTTACCAGCAGAAATTTGGCCTGATCATTAATCACAAAATGCCTGAACAGAATTTAGTTCCTCTTTCTTTCCTTCTTTCTCATACTTGCTTCCTACAAATCAAATATAGCAAGCCACATTGGGAAGAACTTTAACTAACATAACCTAATTCTGAATACTGAATATTGGTTCACAATGGCAACTTGCTCACAATTAAAATGGAAGGAAAATTTGGTTCACAATGGCAACTTGCTCACAATGAATCCATTAAAATGGAAGGAAAAATCTCACCAAGGCCTTGTTACAGAAAAATCAAGAAGATTGTGAAGTGTTTGCGAAGAGACAAGCTTCATCTGGAATATTATCCACCAAAAAACATTTCTTCAAGTCTCATAATATTAATTTGGAGGGGTTTTTTCTTCTCCTATAGGTGTTTGCTTATATAATACAGCAGGACTGAAGCCAGATCACATAAAATACAGCAACTGCTGATAACTTATGAGAAAGTGGAGAAGGGGAGCCTGGATGTGGGCACCAAACAGGAGCCTGAAAGGGGTCTGCAGTGAGCACAGCATCCTGCAACTGCACCTCCAGCCCTGGCTTAAAAAACATGGAGCATGCACTGCTCTGGAATTTACCTACAGCCTGGTAACTTGGTGCACCAACACCCTTCCAAACTGCCTTTCTTTATACACTCCTGTCTGAAGAGAAAAAAAAGAAAAATGGCACTGCAATTAGTAGGTGATATTAAAAAAACAAAAATTAACTCCTTTCCCTTGGAATCTTGAACATTGCTAAAACAGGAGTGAGAGGTTTTGGCACAGACTCCAACTCCCAGCCATGCAAATACACCAAATTGCATATCACTCCTAAGGGATATTAGTTTCTAAGGTGTACTGTGGGGAATACTGCCTTTCACATTTCTTCTTATTAGTGGGATTGTTCTTAATGACAATATTAAAATTGGCAGTGATTCTAAGATTAGTAGAGATGACCAAAACCTGTATTTGCCACCTTCATTCAAAATGTAAAGTGCATAGGGTACAAAATAACAGCATGGGATCCATCACTCAATTACAGGGCTCCCATTAATTCAGGCAGATAATCTGAGATTTTCAGTTACTGTGGGAATTTTCAAAGTAATTAATGGGTTTTGGACAACATGACATCATTGCAATGAGTGACATTTGGTTGAACTTAATATGTCACTTAGCATTCAGTGCTAAGCAACCAAGCTCTGGGCACGGTGAATGTCTGAGGCACGAGGTCAATGTCTGAAGTGTACATACAACACAATTACTCAGAAACACCAGCCTCTGCTGAAAGCACACTCACTTTAGTTATTATTTCAGCAATTCTCCTTTTGCACAAATCTTCAACCTTTGTAATGGGCTTTCATACAGGCAAGTGTGTCCTCCTTAATTTATAGTTCTGCACTTGCTCTAAAATGTAAGCATCTCCCATTGATTATCCACAGTTGTGTTTGCTGCTTAACTACAGCAGTTTGGCCTGCAAATAATAAAGACAAAACAAGATAAATTGCTTTAACTTGGCTTCCACTTATTTCATATTTACTCTAACTAACCTCTGAGCTACTGATCAAGATGGATTTTCAGGAGCAAAAGGCAGATCCAGGGCTGAGCTGATGTCACAGTTCCACAATGAGGGACTGGGGACAGTGATTTAGTCCCATTTGGTGAAGAATAATTTAAAAGTCTCCATAGTGGAATCATAATTCTGATTACAACACCAGAAAATCATAGCAATGAGAAGCAAATCAGATGTACTTCAACCTAATATTCCAGATGAAGAGCTTACTAGGATGAATTCTCCTTAAGACATTTGTTCATTTTCACTCAGTCTGTTCTCAGGCTTTCCTATATAGTGCTGCCTTATAAAAGATCCGTGAAATGTTACAGCTTTTCACCAAATAATTTTTTCCACTCACAGAATGTTGCTTCAGGAACTGGTCCCACCTTTTCCAGGAGTAATTTGGAAAGGGTCCCACCCTGACCAAATCTGACCTCTGACTGATTGCTTCAAAACCTACACACCCCAAATGGGAATTACTGTCCAGGACATGTAATAATGATCTCACCTGACAGAAGGGGAATGATACAACTGAAGTAGCAGCCAGAGCAGTGGAAACCCAAAATGGATCACTTTCTTCCTTGCAGTGCTCCTTTTCTTTGCCAAATACACTCAAACAGGAAGGATAATGTAACAGATGATGGCCTCAACTGCAGAAGTTACAGACCAAAGTATGTGATTCATATATACGGCAACCAGCTAAGGAGAGACATATTAAGTAATTCTGGAAGGAAAGCAGCACTTGTCAGTATCATTTTAGTGTTAATACAAGAAACCCATAGCTCTGCTTAAAACAACTGCACCATAATTTGTGTGATATGCCTTTCAGGCAGTTAGATGCACTTTTTCAACAAGATGACCAGAAAATGGTAGATATATTTAGGATTTGGTTATGATTAAATTATGCTCCAACTATCCCAACATAACAGTAAATGTCAACTCAATTCATATTTAACCAGTTGACTTAGCTGTAGCAAATATAAATGAATTTATATTTTAATCTGGTCAATGAACACTGAAGATCAAATATTATTGACCACTATTGGATCCCATTAGCTCCAGTTTGATCACAGTATTTTTACCTAAAACTGGGGTAAATGCTAAGATTCTTACCCAGTTGCAACTATATGAACTTTGCACATAAAATGTAAATATTAGTATCTGTTCATTCCTATGTTTTTTATCTTTACATGTGATCAAATCCGAGCTACAGCTAAACCACTTTAAGACATTAAGGAAACTTAAAATCATGTAAAGTAGTGTCATTTTAGAAGACAAATTAATGCTCCAGTGAGCCTCAAGAACTTCACTGAACCTTCAGGTTTTTAGGGATCTTTCATCATAACAAATGTTTATGTTAAGCATGTTACCTACTCAGAGTATAATTTTTCATTTTGTCAAAAATTCTGCCCTTGACCTCTGAATTGCAAACAAATTTCTTAAGCTTAACATGAATCTTTAAACCAATTCTACTGAAATTTATTTCCTTGACATCAATTCAGTAAAAACTATGAATCTGCAAATCCACAGAAGAAATGCATGACAAAGGGAAGAGAATCTCTTCAGAATCTGAAGTCACCATATCTAGATTCAATTTTAAAATCTATTTGAAGGACATGTTAAAAAACCTGAAGAGGGTATTTTCCATACTGCCAGTACATGAGAACTCAACATTCCACACACTCTGCAGCTCCCAGTTAGTCTAAGACTGATACTAATTAAGGTAAGATTTGGACGTATCCAAAGGATCAACTTTAATCATGATTGTACCTATTCACTTGTTTTCCCCTGAGTAGATGTTTTTCACAGTTAAATACTTGTTTCGAAATTATTTTAGGCAGTGCTATAGCCCAGATAAAACTTGGAATAGTTATAAGACTTAGACAAAGCTAAAAGCAACAGTACAGAACAGAATTTGGCTCTTTGTATCTTATTTACACACTAACTTCAGGCCTTGTCATTGTAGAGATCTCCTGAAGCATTTTCTTAAACAGCTGGGATCTGAACAAAATTCTTGCACTAATACAAAGCACTATATTAGGCATTTGAGACTTTTTCAAAAGAACTTTGTATCCTAAAGCAACAAAGATTCAGAGAAAGCAACTTTTTTTCCTCTCGTTGCTTGTTACATTTCGAATGCAGATACTGGGATGATACATGGTGAGTAACTATGGATACACAAACAGAACCCACCAACACTTTGTGGATATTAAGTTTTCAATGTATCAACTTCAGTTCAATCCAACTTTCAGGCTCTTCTCCTCCAGCCCCTCCTTGGGAGCTATTTTCACTGAGCCCAGCGGAATTCCACAGATAGGATATGACCCAACTGAGCTTTCAGTTGTGCTCCAAAAAAGGGGTAGAAAGAAGCCAAAAGTTGTCATCCTCTTGCTGAGAACAGCTCAGCTCTCAGTTGAAAGAAAAGGAGTGCCATGGCTTCCAAAGCCAAGGAGCATTAGAGTGAAGAACGACTGATTAATCTTTGTGTGTGTTTTTGTTTGTTTGTTTTGTAACACTTCCACTTCTCAGCTTAAACCTGCTCTCTTAATGGATTAAGAGCTGCATTTAATCAGCCAACCTTCCTGGGATGGGCTGAACTGGAGTTCCTGCTCACCTTGCTTTGGAAGGTGCCAGCCTCCAGCTGCCCCCAGAACACCTTTGATGTGCTGGACTCTGGAGACCAAACTGCCCCTGGGCATCCTGAGCAGAGCACAGCACCACTCCCGGGAGGAAAAAGGGGCTGATGGCTCACTCAGAACCAGGTCTGGGCTCGGGGCTCTTGGGGACTCTTTCAGTAAGGGCCAGATGTTCCCATGACTTGTCCCACACAGCTCTGTGAACAATTTTGCTGCAACTACTGCAAATGCTGTCTGGTACACTGGGAGCTGATACAAACTGCCACTCCTCTGACCAGTGTCACATAGCTAGCAGCTAGCAGGGATATTTCTGCTACTCTTTAAAACAGTGTCAAATGGAGTTTGCTGCCTTAGTTTTCCACACACTGCAAAATTCTGTTGTTTGGTTGGGTTTTTGTTTGTTTTACAGTCCAGTATTCTATGATTAATTAACATTTACCTGCCACAATCTCAAATACGGGAATATCACATTTGTCAAGAATCACAAAACCACAGAATCACAGAATATTTGGAAGTGCCCCACAAGGATCGAGTCCAGCTCCTGAGTGAATGGCCCATGCAAGACACAACCTTGGCATCTTTAGCACAAAATGTTGAAACTCACAGAAGTTCTGTAGTTTTAGGACTCATTTAGCAAACTAAAATTTGCTAACATCATCTGCTCCATTTCTGGGGACATTTCTCTTAGAAACACCAGGAAAAACAGTGTTTCACTTTCATAGCTCCTAAAACTTTTGTTAATTTTGTTGGTAAATGTTTAACACCTCAGTTGGAAGCCTGCTCAGCACACACTCTGAAAACTGAGGTTATAAACCAGCTTTAATCAGCGTGATGTGAGCTACCTCCATCACTGCACACTGTGATTAGGGGAGGTGATTAGTCTCTACCCTGAGAGGTTGGGGTGAGCTCAGCCTGTAGGGTAATACAGGCTTGGCTGTCCCTTTCTTCCAGTTCTAGGCCGGGTTTAACTCTCTGGGACGCGTCCGGGGCCGCGCCTATCCGGGTCCTAGGCCGGGTTTAACTGGCTGGGGCCGTGCCTATCCGGGTCCTAGGCCGGGTTTAACTGGCCGGGGCCGTGCCTATCCCGGTCCTAGGCCGGGTTTAACTGGCCGGGGCCGTGCCTATCCCGGTCCTAGGCCGGGTTTAACTGGCCGGGGGCGGGCC
>NW_005054704.1:5007-31276 GCF_000277835.1 Geospiza fortis | reverse complement strand
AGGGAGAGGGAAAGGGTGAGGGAGAGGGAAAGGGTGAGGGAGAGGGAAAGGGTGAGGGAGAGGGAAAGGGTGAGGGAGAGGGAAAGGGTGAGGGAGAGGGAAAGGGTGAGGGAGAGGGAAAGGGTGAGGGAGAGGGAAAGGGTGAGGGAGAGGGAAAGGGTGAGGGAGAGGGAAAGGAAAAGGAAAGGGAAAGGGAGAGGGACAAGGAAGGGGAGAAGGGAATTTCTGTGCATTCCCAGCAGGAAAGGACAGGATATCTCCTCCAAGGGCAGGTGTGAAGGAGGGCCCCACACGTCCATATCCCCTCCCAGCCCCTCACAGCGTGTCCAGCTCTGAGCACCCGGTGTGGCCGTGGAGCCACACTCACTCTGTGACCGAACTGTCCTGCTGGGATAGTAGCACAATACAGGCTCTTTCTCACATCTTCTAATAGATAATGCTCAAACAGAGTTACAAGCAAAATAAACTCACGTTGGCTCATTGTAATATAATTTGGAAATTCAAAGCATTGCCTCTCCATCTGTCCTGGGTGGCAAAGCTCGGTGGGAGCTTGGGAGACTCCAAAAATTATGCTAACCAGAAAGTCAGCCACAGATTTAAAATACCACTTGTGAAAATATGTCTGGGCTTGGGATCACCATCCAGTAGCTCTTGAGCATAGCTGTGGCTGTGGCTGTCTATGACAAGAAGAGTGGAAAGGAATAAGCACAGGAGGACTGAAAATGTGTTATTTTTGCTGAAATGTATCCGTACCCTCCTGTTTGATGTAATGGCCATTTCAAGTGCTTAGAATGAAGACAACAGGAAAATTTGAAACTATCAAGGCCAAGCCTCAGAATGTCCAGATAAATTAGTTACAGAAAAAATCTTGAACAAAACTGTCCAGAATAGTAACAGCAACCAGAGATCCATCACAGACTTGTAAAAGATATAAAACACAAGGGTCAGAAGAAGCTTATTTACACGTTACACCCATTTTTGAGAAGCTCAACAGCTTTACTCTCAAAGATCAGCCATGAACACCCTTTGTCTTTTCAAGGGGTTCCACTATGGATTTTACTGTTGCCAGTAGCAAGAACAGCCAAAAAAGAACCAGGGCAATATGTGTACTTTGTTTGTCTTTTGGATTCGATGGCATATAACATTTTTGACTTGCTGTATTATATCATAATTTTCCTCTTGACTTCAGCTGTCAGCATGTCATGTTCTGATCCCCTTTCAAGCTTTCATGACAAAAGCCCCCCAGAGATTAATTCTTTTCATTCATCGGGTTCTACTTTAAAGTCTTCCGTGCCTTGAGGGAAGGAGAGCAAACACTAGAGGGTCAGCAGGGGGTTAAACATTCTTTACCCATATGAAACAAATGTGCAGGCCTACTGGTTGTCATAGGCTGGTAGTGGGGAAAATTGATTAGCAA
The DNA here is from genome assembly GCF_000277835.1 of Geospiza fortis. Classification (NCBI taxonomy): domain Eukaryota; kingdom Metazoa; phylum Chordata; class Aves; order Passeriformes; family Thraupidae; genus Geospiza; species Geospiza fortis. Next base: position 29,859 of record NW_005054704.1, on the reverse strand, counting down.
ATGAAAGAGACAAAATAGCTAACTAATTCTGCACATTTATCTAGGGAAGTTAACACTTGGAGCTACATGCTTTCTCATAAAACATTCCTACAAGCTTTTCTGGCTTTGACTGCTTTCATATGATTTCCACCAGTGCTTTGATTTTCAGCTAAGCGATTTCCACTTAAGTGAAAAATCTATCCATATGTAGAAGCAGCAGGTGTTTGTTACTATTTTCCATGCCTCGACCTGCTGGATAGTTTTCCTTTGGCTTACCCACTATAAATGCCTTAGAAGTCGAATGCTTCCCGCAGTGATTAGTACATGGAAGAAAAAAAAAGGAAGCAGGATCCAGGAGTCCTCATGGTTAAAATGTTATGTTGTATGAAAGAGGCAATATTCTAACAACCTATGTCCTACCTTAAACTTCTCTAAAGGTTTGAATTAGTGTGTGAAGGATTTCACACAGTTTCTTTGGGAATGTAAACAAGCTACAGTAGATCAGAGCAAGAAAACTCGAGGGGATATCCTTCACTGGCATTGCATTAAGAGCATTTTCCTTTCCAGATGACTGCAAATGATAACAGCTTGTATTTGGTTTGAACTTTTGTACCAACTGAAAGGGTTTTTTCAACTTAGCAGGGTTTAATTCATCTCTAAGAACTGGTACCATTAGGGAGTTCAGCTTCATGTTGGTTTCCGCTTGATTTGCACTGGACTCAGGTTTAGATAAGATCGTTGCTCTGATCTAAAGAATGCTTGACTCTCCAAACTGTCTTGAAGCACATGATCTGAGAGATATGTTCAATGCACTACAACTGAACATCCACTTCAAGATGAAATCTACTGAAAATGCATAAATATTGTACATAAATTATTTCAAAGTAAAACAAAAGAGTGAAGGTGAAAAAAAACAAAACACCCAAACACTCAAAAGGCAGCAAACTGAAAATACAGATAATCCAAGTTCCATGCATCATCCAAGTTCTTCCCCACAGTACTTACTCAAACAGTAACTCAGTATAAATACAGTTGCATGCTTTTTAGGCTTCTTAATATGTTCTGCTAAAAACATGCAAAACTGGTTTTGACCCTTTTCATGGTCATCTGGCATTTTTTAAGCGATCTTAGAGTGCAAACTTTGGGAAAGCCAATATCATTTTAGTTCCTAGCTCTCCTAAGGAGAGATAATTAAGGAATCTAAGTACCTAAAATTGTAGTTATGTAGGCAGTAAGATTCCCAAAATTTCCCAGGTTCCTAATTTTCACTATAAATTGGGTATCTTAGGTGGTTTTGAAAATCCTGGTAAGCCTCTAACATCAATTGTAAAGAACTCTAAAAGCTGTGCCTTCCAAACTGTGCTACTCTCCCACAGATATAATCCATGAACTTCACTCCCGCTGGGGCTGATCTGCTCTGCTGTGAGCTGCTGCTGGCTGAATTTGTCCCCAGCTACTCTTATGAAAGCATTCATCCATTACCACCACTTTCCTTTTGATGTATATTTTAAGTGAGCCATTTCTGGTGATTTGTGAAAACTTGCAAAACAAGAAATTCTTGACCAAACTGTGTAAACATCTCATACGTGCAAAGCTGGAAAGGCAAATTGTTACAATAAATGCTGCCCTAGATAGCTGTATGGCAATGTGGATGTTTTTTTAATAAAAAGAACTGGTGATAATGACAATCAATGACTTTGTTTCCCTAAGCATGCAGCTGACCTCAGAAATATTAGAATAAGAATGCAAGCATGGATACAATGGGCTAATAAATGAGATGAGAGGTTAAACTCTGCCTTTTGACAGTGTCTCACAGGTCCTTCCCTGTTTTGTGACTCAGCTGCAAGCAACCCTGCTGTGCAGTGAGCACCAATTCAAGCCATAGGCACAGGAACAGGCTGAGATGAGACAGGCAGGGGGCACCCGTGTCAGGAAATCTCTTTCTCACATGGGACATGAAAATCCTGCCATGCAGGAGAATGGGTGCTGTGTTGATGCCTCAGGTTTTAGCTTTTATATTTTTCAGATTCTGTGCTCTTTAGTGCACAGTTCTGAGTTTCATATCAGGGGATGGTGAGCTCTGTGCACAGAGCAGGGAGACAAAACAATTCCTGCTCCAGCTGGGCACCAAGGACAAATGACCCAAATCTCAGCCCAGGAGCACAAACACCGTGGGCTGGAGAGAGAAAAACAAGCAGGGTGGGACTGCAGGGGCTAAAGCTGGAATGGGACAATGAACTGCAAGATGCAAATGGAGCAGAACTGATCACAGTGAGAGACCCTGTGCCCGGCCGTGCATTTTGGGACCATTTTGGTTCATCTTGGGTGCAGCCCTGGCTGGGCTCTTGTGCTGCCCAAGGTGGATCATTGAGGCCTTTTTGTAAATCCCTGCTTTATTCTGTAACTCTGTCCAACCTCTGTTCTAGGTCAGCCTTCTCAAGGCATCAGGGTCCTTGCCCTGGGGGTCTCTATGTTGTCTATGTTGATATTCTGTGCACTGTATTTTCTAATAAGAATTACAGCTCTGGTGACTGACATGAGTAAAAGCTCCTGCAGGCTTCAGCTGAGTCTGATGCACAGCAGTGAAGTGCTCCTGACTTGCCTCATCAGATTATGCAGCCTGAACACAGTCTGTGATTCTATGAAAGCAAAACACTTTGTTCAACATGTCCTTATCATTATGATAAGTATCCTTGTTTGCTTTATACTCTGGTATCTTACCTTCCCCTTTTCCTGTTGGTTTGGTTATCAAAAACTAGTACCACCCATGCAGATGTAAGTTTTACCTTGAGATGCAGCTGGAATTGCCTCACATTTCACACTTAAGAAAATAAATACCTTTAACCTTAAAGTATGTGTGACATTCCTTCTAATTATATGAAAATGCCACAAAAATTCTGTTTATTTGTTTCAAGAGTATTCCAGTTGAAAACTTGTACTGCACCACCAAGCACAGAGAATTAGAGTTAACCAGGGCTATGCACAGCTCAGCTATTGTGTGGATTTGTATGTTCTGAAGTCATTGCAAAGTCCTCACTGTATTTGAATGCACTTAATTGCAAACAAATGAGTGGTTTCATGGATGCCAAAGCCTGAATGTGTGCTGCACTGAGGCTCCCTTTGTCAGGTGAATCCTGGTTTTCCTGGCAGAGAAGGAAGCAAATATATAACTACAATTACTTTGTACAACAGAAGAAGTAATCACAACATTTTAATGTGAGTGCAGAACAGCAGCAGGATGATTTTCTAATTACTACCTTATAGAAACTCATATACCACTAAGAGCTAAATATAAACAAAAATCCACTCATTTGGTTGTCAGTACAGGACACAGAGACGTGTGGAAATGCAACAAACACTCAAGTATGATGTTCTCCTTCAATTTGAAGCTCACCAAAAATGGGCCCAAGTAACTTTTTCTATCCTTAGAAAATCCTTAAAATTCCAAGAAAGTTCAACTTGGCTAAATCTAATCTTTATCTGTGATGAAGTCTGTTCTGCCCGTATATATCCATGTAAGTCAGAACCTTCTGTGCTCTCATGCACTTCAAACCATGGAGGCTGTCTGTCACTTAATTTTGTTATTTATAAGGATTCCTGGACAGGAAAAAAAGCTGGAGGTTCATTCCTTGGTTTGGAATAAATGATGAGCTAACCATTGTCAAAACCCTCCTGGTTCCTTCTGGGCAGAAACATTGGCAAGTGGATGTTTTAGTGTATTTTTAGATTCTGTTTGAACAGCTGACAAAGACAAAATAATTGAGCACAGATGCAAAGTTAAAGAGAGGCAGAACTGAAAGAATCGGTGAATGTCTGGAAAATCTCTAATGGGGATTGGAGGAGGATGGGCAAAATAGACAGAGTTTGATTCCTGGGACTGAATTTCACATGTATTTGATTGGTACATGACTCAACCTCAGACTAGTTTTATTTCCACTTAACATCATGTGGAGTGCTGGAACTGTGATATTTGGGTCTGATTGAATAATCCTGAATGTTAAAAGGTTCAAATTCAAAGCCTTGAATCAATGCTTTAAGAAAACCAGAGATTTTACATATGTGGACACAAGACATGTAAAGATATTTTTTTAAATTTAAGAGCAAGTCAGGCCAAGTGGCACAGTATCTATCAAGCGACCTCTCTTGTCATGCAGTGCACATGTAGAAGACACATTCAAGACAGACGGACTTCATTTACAGGAGATGTTCCAATGGAATTACTGTGGTTACTTTTAGTCTTGGGAAATTCCTCTTCTGCTGTAAGCATTCATAGAGGAGTATTCATAGAGTGATCTTCAGTTTTAATATACTTTCTGGCACATCATAAATGAAGTACATACTGCCTAAACATGTATAGGTTTCTAATAGCAAAGAGCCTATACAGATTGCCTACAGCTGTCCTAACCACATGAAACAATTGAACAAGCTCCAGTAACCTTATTTTGCTGTAAATTCATTCATCAAATGTTAGATGTTAGGCCACAGATAAATAATGAACAGTTTGGCTGAGTTACATTGTCTGTTGGTACAAGTTTTACCCTCTACAGCAATAAATCCCTGCCCATAGGATGTATATAAGGAAATATCAGACTCGTTTTCTTGTGTTGCTATTGATTTTCACAAATGAAGATCATGTTAGGAACAGATTGTTGAAGGAAATGCCTTTATGTGGACTGATTTTCCAATCTTTGTTCAACCAAATGACAATGCCCATTAGAGCAGACATTAGCAAGTATATTGTCTATGCATGGGAATTGACATTGTCATAATTAGCTGATAAGTTAACAGCTTGTTTTGTTTGGGACTAATCTATGTAAATTTAATCTATGCAAGAATTTCAACTGACTTTGTATAGAACTCTCTCAATTGTGTCAATTAGAGAAGCCATTACTGTGTCTGGGACTTGAAAACATTTCCAGCAATTCAACATTTTCAGAGTCTCCAGTTAAAACCAAGAACAAACCGAAAGCCAAATTTATTCTGATGTAATTCAAATGGAGGATAAATCTGGTCTCAAGATTCCAGTTCATGCTTTGTGCAAGTCTGGAAATGTCCCAAGTTCTTTTTACTTATATTTGCTTATGATGTGGAACAGGATAATGGGTGGCTGTGGCTGTCACCTCTTTCACAAAGTCTTGGGAACCATTCTTAATATCTGCCAAACATGTCACAGTGTTTCAGTGAGAGGTGGAATGAAACTCCATATTATTCTTGATTACTTTTCATACCAACTTTCACACAGAATACATAAGGCACAGAATGCACTGGTTTACCTAGAGTCTGATTTACCATTTTTTCAGCAGATAAATTCTATGGTTGTCAAGTTTCACGCTAATTTAACAGTCACACCAGTGAGAAATGGTTATAACAGAATGGGTTCCACCTGTATTAAATTGTTAAAATGGACTGGTGAAGTCACAGAAACATTGAGGTAGTAATTATGAACAGCTCATAACAGCACCTACCTATGCAGACCTTTGTATTTTTATGGTTGTTTTACAAATTTTAAATTAAAACTCAGGGGGCAATCTTTCTTTATGTGATTTTGAGCATGCTATTATGTGCATACCTGTCTGCTGAATGGTTAAAAACACAAACATCTTTATGCAAGGTGAATCAAACACATTATAATGAAGGGATTGAAGGCCACTTTCTTTTACTGATTTCCAAAATTTATTTAAACAGCACTTTACTTATTTATCTGAGTAATTCTGAGTAAATTGCAGATAGTCTTGAACTTTTTTGATTAGACAGATGTAAGTTCTGGTGTTATAAACATGATTTCCAGGATTTTTGATCAAAGTGAGGTGGCAAAGAAAAAGGAAACTCTTCAGATATGGCACAATTAAAGATATGTCACACCAACTAAATATCCCTGTGTCCCTAACAGCAACTCACCTACACTGTGCACACCAACATCCCACAAGAGAACCACAGTGGTTGGGGCAGTATCAACCGAATACAGATTTTGAGAAGTAAATTAAAAAATCTGACAAGTGCTTTGAAGTCTGGGAATTAAAAGCAGAGAAGGAAAGCAAATATATATGGGCTTTGTAATGCTTTGGCCTTCAAAGACTCTGAAAGTCTGGAATACATCTTAGCATCACGTGTCATATCTAGAAAAGGTGTGGGATAGGCAGGGTTTGCATTTGCCTGAGGCAGGAAAATTACTGAAGTGATTATATTCCAAATAGAATTGTAACAAGGTACCTGAAAATTAAAATTCTTTGTTATTTAATCAATATTTATGAATGTGAGAACTAGGTAAGATCACATTCTCAATTTTCATACATAGCACACTGAGAAAGGCACTAATCCTGTGATAATGCCTTCTAACCACTAAAGGTCACAATTCAGGGGTTTGGTCTATTTTTTTTTTCAACTTTGACTAGAAGCTGGAAGGGTTGGGTTGCTTGTTTGGGTTTTTTTTCTATTTTATCATCATTTGGTGGTAATTACAGTGGTGAAAAAATTCCAGTGTTCTAGATGTAAGTCTATTCCAGCATGTACATGACCTTGAAATACCATGGTTGTGTTGTGCACTGATGATTGCAGGAGCTTAGGATGTGCCTCTGATCATCAATTGAGTCTTACAAACACACAGTATGTTCACCTGGACATCCCACTTGGGAGATCAAAGCACTCCAGCTTGCAGACTCATGCAATTTGGTAATCTGATTGATCATGAACATCCTTGCACAGTCTAGGTCTCAGTTTCAAGAATGTCCTGCAGACAATTCTCAACAGTTTCAATAACCACTATGGGAGCAAATTTGACTTTCAAATGCAGGTAAGCAGAGAGCAGGTATAAGCATGCTCAAAAAAATATAACCATCCCCATATTCCCATGTCTGTAGCTACCCCTGTATGGACACAGGCTCCTAATCTAAATGAAAAATGTTAGTTCCATTTGCTGGATAAATACACAGCGAATGTGTCAGGGTAGAGTAAAAGCAGAGCTGAGCATCAACCACAAACCAGTAGCATTTTTTAGGGAGAAGCTGTTTCAGTGCTGGACATATAAAAAATGCACAACAGTTGCAGGCAGTGTGCAGACAAGTATAGAAAGCCTGGGCAGAACAGAGAACTGAGCCAAAATTAATTTCAGATAAGCTCCTGCTTCATTTACTTGGCAAAGGAAAAATTAATGTACTCCCTCCTGAACTCTCTGCCCAGGTAAGCAGTTTGCATGATGTGAACAATCCTGCTGACCCCTCCATTAGCAAACCAGGTTATTTCTCTCCCACTTCACTGTATTGCCAAACAGGCCTACAGCTATTGCACCTTTGTTCTTATAGGTGAGATTTGCCTGCTCAGAGAACTTAAATTTTCCTTTTATCTCAGCTTGCTTGCCCACCTAAGTTGTGCTGACCTGTGCCCTTTGTCCTGCATCCTTCATTTATGTGGTACTCTACCTCAAGGAAACCAGAAAGATCTCAAGGAAACCAGAAAGATCTCAAGGAAATCAGAAGGATCTCAAGAAAACCAGAAGTACGAATGCAACTGTTTTATCCTGCAAAGTTAGAACTGGACTTTGACACAAGAAATACTAACAAAGGAGCAGATCCATAGTGATCAGTTTGGTTGTAAAGCAACATTGCCTAGCAAGAGAACGATCCTGCTCCTCTCCTTTCCTCTCCTCTCCCTAATATACTCTAAAATAAATTCCCAGCGCTCTGCACAGAACCCCGGAATGGCTGGGTGGAACCCCAGAATGGAAGGGACCTCTGGGAATCATCTCATTCCATCACTGAACTGCTGCTCACTGCTCTTTCTCATCACATTACCCACAGGTGATGCACACCCACAATACAGCAATTTGTTTCAGTAGTTTGTGTCTTTTTCAAAGCCTGTGTAGTTTGATAAAGTAAGAAAGTAAATGAAAACTACATGATTTACTGATGGGAGGATATTAAGGTATCAGGAAAAAACCTGCATAACTCACAAAATATCATTGATTTTATTTTAGACTTGTTCATTAAAAAAAATTTCCCCCTTCAAAATTGTTTTTCAGTCAACTGTAGTGCACATAGAAATCAAAGTAGACAGGAAATTGTGAAGTCCTGACTCATTGTCCTTTGAGGAAAATAGTAACTAGGCCCTATAACACTAAAGAAATAAAGTCCAAAATGTGTATTCCTGAACCTCTGATCCAAAATCCAGAGGATGCATTCCAGCAAAGAGAAACTCCTAATTCCTAAAGCACCCTTTACCTCTATATTGTTCTTCATAAGAGCAAAGCAGGCACACAACTCCATCCTGTGCCTCCCTCCTGCCCTGGCAGAGAAAGCCAGAGTGCCCTGCAGGCTTCACGTGCCTGGTTCTCCTCTGCTCCAGAGGCTCCCAGAGTTTTCCACAGGGAGAGAAACCCAGAAGAGACAGAGCAACTGCAGAACACAATTAAGGAAGACTAATGGAATTGAGTGGCATATTAATGTTATTAATTTTTTTCTTTTAACCTTATAAAAACATCCTATTAGTTCTGAACGAGGTCAAACCTGGTTTGGGATGGAATACATATGACTGGCTTTCCTTTGTTTTCTGAGTGCAATAATTGTTAAAAGAGCTGAAATATTTTTTCATAAAATGATTATGAGTTTAAAGAGGTGACATTTGAAGAAGGACATAAATTGTAGAGCAAACATCTAAACGTTTTCATAATGTTGAAATGGTTATTGTAAAAAATGTATTTGATATAATAAGAAGCATATGTTTCATTAGGCTGAATCCACAGAAAATATTCTCTACAGAACAACTGCATAATCTTTCACATTGAATGTACACTATTCACCTCTCAAAACATGTGCACTGTCGTCTCTTTCACACAACAAACATTCTGCTGCTGTAAGGAGAAGGAACTTGGAGTCAGAACTTACTGAAAAGCTTTTGACTCAGAAAGGGAATCTGCTGTCTGTAATTTACAAAGACATGAAATGTGGTGAAATAAAACTGTATGCAAATATAGGCTGCAACACATATATTTTGCATATTAGGAGTTCACTTAAGCCACTGAATTCCTCTCCAGTATTTGGAACCCAGAAATGCCCAACAGCCCCAACTGGAAGCCTCGTCATTAAATTCACTGGACTTTGTGTAAGCAGCAGCTCAAGTAACACAGGCTTGAACTCACAGGGAAATAAACGTGGAAGAAGGTTTTTTCCACAGCTCTCACACCAATCTGTCCCATTAGTGGGGATGATTTAGAGCCAAGTGTTGCTTGCTCAGCCACGCTCCTTGACGTCACTGTATCAGATAGCAGGGCCTGACCTTTAAAGATAATTTAATGAGAACAATGATGAAAGAGGTTTTAATGACTTCATGGTATATACTCTTCAAGTTACAAACAAAGCATTTTAATAGCTTTTTGAAATATGCTGTCCCTAAAAATCATCATCCACAGAGACAGAAGTACACTGCAGCCATCGTGGCTTGCTGCGCTTTATTAACATATAGATTGGATGTGTACCAAAACCTTCAAACAAAACCTATTAATCTTTACTTTTAAAGTGATACATCTCTGCAAATATGAACATTAAAACAGGAAATGTATTTTCCCCTTGTGTAGGGGATAATAAGTGTCTACTATGCCTAGTAAAACAAAATCACACAACCTACTGAATTACACACCCATTTTAACTGTCCAAATGATGAGTGCTTGTGCAGCTATGGATCTAAGTGTCACAAGTGATAAACTGACAGCAGGGACAGATGGTGTGGAACCTTTCAGGTTCTAGAAAATGAACAGAAATCAGCACAGAAATGGCAAATGTGTCAGCTGACACATTTGAATAACTAGCTAGTCACAGTTTGAATAACTTAAATTTCAGCAGAGGTGCCTCATGTTCCAACAATGATTCATGTCAGAAAACATACTGAGAAATGAGGCCCTAAAAATCAGTACAGGACCAATTAGGAGCCCCACAAGGTGTCAAAAATATACCAAAAGCATGTACATTTATGCAATCAGGGAGAAATAGGGGTGCTGGCAAGGGTGGAGACCAACAGTGCTCAGGAACACAGGAAGAGACACACAGGCTAAAGGCTGGGATTGTCTCAACCTTTCTGTGCCTAAAAGTCAAACATTAAAGTGGGAACATCCTGTTAAAATCATGCAGTCCCTTCTGTCTCTTGCTGGTACCTATTTTTAGAGTGATAGAAACATGGAGGTTGGAAAAGACCTCCAAAACCACCAACTTTTGACTCAATGCCCACAAAGTGAATAGCACCTTGTCCACTAAACCATGTGAAGAACAATAGTACAGAACTACATTTCTGTGTCTAGTTAAGACTGAGCTGATCACCTTTCAGAAGCTTACAAAAAGGCATTTGAAATCAGTCCTTCCCCAATGAACTTTTTGGCATTTAAATCTGTTGAGATCTATCCAGTCTAAGGTAGTGCATCTCCAAAACCATCAAATTACCTTAAGATCACTGGGAAAAAGAAAGGAATATTGGTTCTTAACACAAGACAAAAATTATGCTCTGCCCTTTTTCTACATCTTTAAGTCCTAAAGCACCATAAAAAACAGAATAAAAAGTCCTGCCTGAAGTCATATTGGCAGTTAGGGTTGAGCAGAAACAAGCACATAAACCTTGGCTTCCCAGCTCAGTGTCCCATCTATCTAACTGCATATCCTTCCAATTCATCCCTGAGAACAAATGGAGACCTGAACTGAAGCAAGGATTACTGATTGTTGTGTTGTGTTCTATTTGTGCTGTTCTTTGTAAGATGTATCCCCATTCTACCTCAGGTTGTTCAATGTTTCATAGAATAAAAAAAAGTTCATTATTATGCATTTGGGTTCAGTACTGAGGAAAAAACAGCAATGGAGACATGCAGAAAAGTAAAACTGCAGCTCACCCTGACATTCACTGTCTTGTGCCTGGGAAGACACTTCTTATGAAATTTGGACCTTTGAAAGTCCCAGGAGAAGTTTGTACTCCAAATTAATGCAGTAGGAAAAAGCTGTTTGCCCAAACTGACAGCAGTGAATAATCCCTGCTCTTCTTTGACAGGAGTGAGCAGAAATACAAATCTCAGCTTCAGTCTAGGAAGACTCTGCTTCTGCTCCATTTCTTTGGCATTGCTGGACCAGTAAGAGCTGCACAAAATGACCAACTCAAGTCCTTACAGAGGTTGATGCTGCCCACCAGAAGGGCTGGAGCTCTGCAGCATTGCTGTTCAGAACCTCGCACTAACTGTAAGTTTTATGAAGTGACAGAATCACATCTACCATAAACTATTAAAAATTGAGAAGGTCTCAAACATAAAAATGCCATAAGGTGGAATGTAGAAGATAATGTCTTAAAAGGAAAATATTCATGTCCCACAGTGAGATAGTTTCAATGAAACAGTCTGCAAAGCAGAAGAGTTAGTTAATCATCTACCCTGTGCATATACAACTCAGACTAGAATGAAATGGCTCAGTGCCAGTCAGCCTGGAAATAAAACTATTTCAATAACCACAGCTCTTCAGTGGTTTGGGACTAAGTAGGCACAGATAATTCTACTTCCACTGAAGTCAAAGGAAAGATTTTGCAGGTATGTAGCACAGGTAGCAAGTCTGCAGTGTTTTGCAGTTTGAGTTTGTTATTTATGCAAATAAAAGAGGGATAAGAGATTAAAGACCTCAGGTTCTGAGGTTTCAACAAAATAAATAAATACTGGATCTACCTAAGTATGTACTTTTATTTCTTACTACTCCCTCTCCCACTTTACCCAAATGGTCTCATCCATTCACAGCTCAGGTCTACATTCACATTCCCTTCCCTCTCTCGCCTGAGATATTTTATCCTGATTCCCAAGACAGCTTCCCTGACCCAATTCCTCTCTGCTCCCTTGATTCTCTAATCATTCCTCCAAAGACCAGGTCAGAAAGCAGTGTTCTAGGCATTACCCTTCCCACCTCTGTGATCCTCAGCTAAACACAGAAGATGGCATTTCACTGGGGTGAAATCTTACTGAGCTTCAGAGGAAGAAGCACCAATGCAGCTTGTGTGTCCCCTGGTATGGAGGGAGAATACAAAATGCTCATGGATGTCTGAGGCCATGCCTCACATTGTTAGACAGCAGGAGAAGCATTCTGCACATCACCAAGTACCTGCATTTTAGCTCCTCTCTTACCATGATGATGCTTTCCTCCAACTATTTTGCTTTCTTTTTGTTTGAATAATAAAATAATACTATTTTTCTTGTGTAATTCAGGAATGTCCATAATATATTAGTCCCCATATGGACAACTTCACCTAATTTTTATCCATAAACCACTTAATAAAACACATATATCTGAAGAAGAATTTATAGTTTAAGAAAGCTTTCAGAAGATGGTTCATCTACAGTTTTCCTGATTTTCAAAGCTCTTGTTATTGCATGATGAGTAAGAACTTCAGGATGCAACCACCATTAGAAATCCACCTTCATTAAACATAATCATTAAATATATCCAAGTAATTATTCTTGCAACTCTGTGCCAATTGAATAATAGCTGATGTATTAGCTCATAATAAACAAAAATCCATTCTGCCATCTGGATGGTAATCTTCAAAATGTGTACTTCCCATAATCATCACAACTAATCTAGACCAGGTCAGTGAAGTTAGAACAGGTAAAACTATTGGCAGTAAGAGAAGATTCCCTGTTAATGGATTTGTGAAATGAGAGAGTCACACCTTCTTGTTGCTCCAAAAAGGCGACACTTCCAGCAGTGGAACCAATCAAGTGGGAAACAGAGGATTTATGAAGACCTTAACAAGTGCTGTCTACCAAAGATGACACCCACCCTGAGATGCTGCCAGTGGGTATTAATTGATGAGGGGAGGCTCTCATCCTGACTTGGTCCTCTATATTTCTGAGCAGTCTGAACTGCATGAGCATACAGAGAACTGAGGAAATGCTGGACACTGATCAGAAGCACTTGGTAGCTTTCAGGTCTGACCCAGCACTTTTTGAAGTAGAATATGTTTTTAAGTCAGAAACAGATGGGAGAGTTGGCCAGGACATTTAAGGGCATTTTGGCAAGTTTTAGAAGAATATATTTTGATTGTGCAGCACAAGGATGACCTCCTTGAAACTCCTTTGGCTGACAGTCCTGTGCACAAGTAAACCATGACTGGCATTCCATCTCTTCCACGATGTTCCCTGTGAGGGAGGGCACCCAAAGCCTCCACCCTGACTGTGCTGGGAACCATCACCAAAGGTGTCTGGAGTTGAATTATGACCTGTTTAACTAAAAGTACAAGTTATTATCACAAATGAGAGCCAAGAGACCGCTTCTGTCCTCCAAAAGTCAGCACACATAGAACCTGACAGGGACATTTCCCAGTGGGGTAAACAGCCCCTGCTCTAAGTAAAAACAGAGCAACCTTTCATGGGCAGGAATAAAATGTGATAGACATGCACAATTTGTTATTACTCTAGCATTACTCTAACCTAGCATTTTACTGCTCAATATTTTATTGCAAGCCACCTCCGAGCCAAACCGAAACCCACAGTGACTATTTTACATTGGAGAGTCTGCTTCATTAAAAAGCAGCAATGTGGGTAATCTGTCATTTTGTTAGAGATATTTTTGTACTGAAAATGAACACTCCTGTAGTGCAAAATAGTCTGTGGCAAAAGCTAGGTGAGGGTGCTAAGTGCTACTGAAAAGCTGTTGGAGCTGAGGAAAACTGCCACATCACATACCAAAAGTAGGTCATTCTTTGTATTTGGAACACAATCCACCCCACAGCCAGACACCAGGAACATTTTTTCCCATTAATAACTGTCTGCTGCAAAAATAAGTGGAAAAGATGATCCGATACTCAGAATTAAAAGCAATTAAAACTGGGAGGGAGCAAGCTAGGTGGGGCATATGTGTGGAGTTTCTGGAAGATAGAAGGCAGAACTTCCAGGATAAAAGATACATGCTGAGTTTAGTTCTCAGTCAGCCAAGACCCAGGTCAGGAGCATGGCTGCAAGACATGGCTGCAGGCTGCAAAATTTGCCAAAAAAGAAGGCTACATCCTTGGGAAGGGAGCCAGCATTAAGCATATTGCTGCTGCAGACAAAGTATTACTGGCAGCAAGGTGTGAATAAATGATGCAGCTCTGCATGAACTCCTGCAAGTATGAGCTGTATCCACTCTGACAAACTCTTCCCACTTCCAACTCCATTTAGAAAGGGGATCTAAACAAGTTCTTCCTAAAGCAGCTGTCCAGAAGCTTCTCACAGAATCTGCTCCAACCAATCTAAAGGCTTTAAGATTCCTGCACATAAAGTTACATTCCAGATTAATGCAACAAGGATGAAATAGAAGTGTCAGCCTAAGGAAACCAGAGCAGAAAAGAGGAGTTCTGTGCAATGGGATGGGTTTTCATACTTCTCTGTGAGATCTGAGAGATATCAAGACTACTTTACCCTGAAGAGCTCTCAGAATTCAGTTCTGCATGTTCTTTTTCCCATTGTCAAGCAACCAGAAATCAGACTTTCCACAAGTGTCATACGTCCTCAGGGTGAAAAATTCTGGGTCTTTTTAGGAAAGATTTTGAGTCACTTATATCCTGTATATTTGCAATGGAAGAACACTGCAAAGTCAGGCAGGATAGATTAGATGACCAGGCAAGGCACAGCCCTGACAACAGGTCTCTACAGCAGAGGATTCACCCCATTATTCCCTCTGGGACTTAACAGCAGGGTTGTCACAAAGCCAGTCTTGTAGGAACTTCTGTAGGAAAACTGGGTGGACAGACGGAAAAGTTTGATTTAAATCTCAAGCTCAAGACTGCTTTTGTGCAGTAATACCATCCCACTATTTCATGATTCATTCTAATTCCACTGATTTCCATTTGCATCAGTCAAGAACCTTCAGTGCTTGAGCAATATCTGAGTTCCTGGGCTAGGTTAATGGGCAGGAAGGTACAAGAGAGCTGTGAATTCCCACATTTTGGAGAAACACAATAGCAGCACAAGCATCAGACCAACAGACTGCCTCGGGGAATTTCTTGCTACAGGATGTTGGGGGTGTTGGAAGATCACAGAGGCTTGAAAGGGACTAAACAAATTCATTGAAGAAATCTAATAAAGGTGATCCTCCAGCTCAGGAAGTCCCTGAATATAAAACAATCTGGACAGCTGATTTCTCTGGGAATGTACCACTGTGTTTGCCCTTTTCTTCAGTATCTACCAGAAACAGCTATCTTTGGGTGTTGATGGGTATCTGCCAATGTCTGAAAAAAGATTTAGAAGTGAAAATTAGATGGTATCTGGGATTTTTTCACTATGAGCTGAAGAGACTTTGTGAAAAGGAAAAAGAAGAATCTCAGTTCATTGGGAGACTGTGACTAAAAGACCAGGACAGTCATTAAGGGCTTGGTCCAGAGAAGAGCTGACAGGTTTTTTCAGCTCAGGGACATTTCTGCAGGATAGTTCCTGGACATGCTCAGGAGATTATAATTTTAAGTTCACTGAAATAGTGTGAAGGCCTGGCAATAGGTGCTACCTGGCCCAGACACTCCCAATATAATGGCCTGGAAATGAAGTCAATGGTCTGGACTTGTTTGTATAAAAACCAGAAGAAAGAAATTTAGTGCTATAGGAGACAAGCAAATGAGGCCCAGTGGACTTGTGGTGTGACCCGATCTGAGCCAATCAAGTCACCACACAAAGGAGCTTGTTTTTCTTCTTTTTTCTTTATTTTATTTCATTTTACAACTGATATTTGTAATTAAAGGAATAGAGGGAACAGTCTTATTTATTTCATTCCTTTGTTGCACCCCCAGAAGCAGTGTTCTAGTAACCCATAAAGAAGACATGAAATTCAAATTAAAAATTGCAGGGAAACTGATACCATGTCTTTGTTAAATAGTACACATTTGTGTACTGTCATTATATGGCATCCAGTACTTAATGATATAAATTAATGGTTGGGAAATATGCTTCCAGGCCCCAACAAAGCAAAACAATAGTTTGGGTTTGGATTGAGCATTTGGTATGGCAGAGATTGTACTAATTTTTTATTGCTAGGAGGTTGACTTTGATGTAGGGTCTTTTTATTAGAAAGTAACTTAGATGAATTTACTTTGAATTACATCATCCTTTATATCACATCCCTTTCCAAAAACAGCTGCTAGTCACTGATCCATATAATGCTAAAAAAGCCAATGTGTTTCAGATCTTTTGCTCAATTTCAGTATTATTTCAGACCTGGAGATACTGTTTTTAGACAACTTACCCTTTTTCATCTCCCCCTACAGAATCTTCTATGAAAATGCCAAGCAACATTTATAACAGACTGTGGCATGTTACCACTTTTCCTTATTTGGAAAATTTTCAGGAGGAAATTTTTTTGTTATTTTCCAAAGAATACATTCTGTAGGCAGTTCTTTACATATTGGGAATAATGCTTTCCCCTGTCATTATGTAAAATTGAGCAGTTTTGAAGGATCCTGAGCAAACTTCTACCCTGTGCCTTGGTCTCATTCAAGCCATACCATTTAGTATTTCTATTCAGTTCACTGGAAAATCACCATCTGGAAACATGCAGCCATTAAAACTGATTCAGACTTGAATCTAACTAAAGGGTTTGCTTAAATCAAACTATTTGCATAAATAGTTAAGAAAAATGTGCTAGTTACAAGCAAAAAAATCAGCAATACACAATTGCTGCCACACAATAATACCCACCACATTTCCTTTTCTTATTAATAGACTTGAAAAAGCAATGAATTTTAAGAATAACACTGCACCCTTCTCTTGGAGACTCACAACTTTTATGAATTGTGCTCAGTATGTTCTCTATGTTATGTTAAGGTCACTTCATCTAGTTTGATATGATGATAAAGTTGAGCCATGTCTACAGACAGCTTTTTACCTCTCACCAACAAGCAAAAACTAAAGAAAGAAATGAAGTCTCAAGAAAGTATGTGTTTGAGTCCAGACCTGGGTTTATTTATGTCAATTTTACTACTAAAAAAGAAGTCAGTGGATCATGAACACTTTTGAAGGTTTCCCTCAAATTTCACAGATGTTCTTATCTGACTAAACAGAGAGGGCTGTTGAAAAGATGCAGTTTGCTTCTGCACTTACCTTTCAAAATTCCTCATTTTGGAATCAGCAAAGGCTGAAGGTTGGAAAGGTAACGAGAAATTAGACTCCATTTGAGATGTATCTAGTTTACAGTAACATTTCCAAGAGCAGAAATATCTTGCTGCCTCTGAAAAATGAAAGGTAACCTCCTCCTCCATAAGTGAAGAGGACATGAAAAGGAGGCAATTGTTGATTTACTGCAAAGGAAATGTCTGTGAAAACACAACTTTCCCTTCTTATTTTCTTGAGTAGTTAATCTTTCTTTTTGATTTTTCTAATCTAGCTTCTAATACAGTAGATGGAAAATGCTTCACAATATTTTAGTCATCAACCACTGGCTCAGGTGGATTTGATTATCAGTTGCAGGAGGTGGCACATTTCCAACATGCTACCAAGTAAACTTACACACTTGTTTTTCATGAATTCTTCATCTTGTGGTATCTCATCGCTTGATTTATGGACTGTTTGGGTTCATAGCTTTTAGACTTATGCTCATTTTTGTTTAAGTTTTGCCTTTTGTACTTTGGCTACTATTTATAAAATGAGAGCTCTGAGTAGGATTTGGGTAGCATACCTGCACTCTAACAAGGATGGGGGAAGGTTCTTGACAGGGCACACACTTTTCATTTGCAACTTGGAAATGCTATGTTTTTTTTCAGCAAGGAACAGGCAGTGAAAAACCAGATGCTGCATGAAGACTTTTCCCACTGAACCCACAGTTTTGGAACAAAGCAAACCTCAAAGAGACAAAACCACCACTGACACCAAACAGTCTAAAACACATTATCCTGAATCCTGTGGTTTCTTAGCAAAAACAGTTTTTAAAAGGCCTCAAAAAGTGCATGTCAGACCCTAATATACAAGAAATAATTAGTGATGGGATAAACTTTAAAAGAACCACTGCATGATATAGATCAGTCAAAGCCTGGAAAGTCTGTGAAGTAAACCAGAGTAGGTTTCACTGCATTTGTTGCATCTTCTCAGATTTACTCCAGCTAAAGTCTAGCTCATTTATTTATTCAGACATCTTGATGTTTTCTGTGTCCCTCATCTCTGTCTCTCTCCTTTCATGCCAAACCAGGATGGTTTCTGCTCTCCTGACCCTGTCATTCCAGGCCTGTGACTCCCAACTGGTTCAGAGCAAAACCATTTCAGATTTCTTCCAGCCAGCAGAATTCCTTTTTCCACCACCTCAGAAACTAAGACAAGATGTGACTTTGCTGTAAAAATACAGAAAGCTGTTGATAATTCAGCATGGAACACTGTTGATACTGCTCAAAGCACAAATGCCTGCTATTGTGATTTGACATTTAAACAGACTGCCTAAGCCTTGATTCCACTGAAATCAAATAGTCTTGCCACTGATTTCAGCAGAACCAGACTTGTATGCATAAAAATGGTAGTTCTTATTATCCCAAAGCAGACACTTCATATGCTGTAGGAAACAAAACCATTTAGTTAAAATGCAGCTGAACAACATGTATTGCTGCACTGCAGATGAAAGACCCCTCACTGTAAAAAATAGTGGTTTTCATCCCTGAAGCCAAAGTTGACATTAGAGATTCTCATCCCATTCTAGTGGTTTGGCTGCTCACCATCTGCTGCAGAACTATGGTTAGGCACTCGAGCTCCTGCACTCCTGGGAAGCAAACACTTCCAACAAAGACATTTTTATCCAGTTAGTCTTCTTTCAAATATGACTCAAACATTTAATGCAGACAATACACTGACCTTTGGGGCAGAGAGGACAGCATAAATGCTGCAATACAAACCCATTTTGTACCTAATTTTATTAGGAGAATGATAAAATTGTATTGTTTTACATGAATTATGGCAATGAGTTACTCAGTGGTGGAATCTACAGACTAGACATCTTGAACTGGGGCTTGTCACGCAGCCAGCAAAAGCATTATCATCTATTTAACAAGACTCCATTTCCAACATTCTTTTTAGGATCATATTTCCCCAGTGCTAATTAACTGCATTCACAGCTATATCACTGTAAAATACTGTTTAATTTATATTGCTTAATTTTCTTCTTCTACATGCACTGAAACAAAAAAAAGGTATATGCACAAAGGAGCTTCCATATTTTTTCTTGGTAGTTTGACAATCAGTTTCTTCCTTTGACTTGTACCCAATGCAGCACTTTTATCATCAGTTTTATCATTATGGCACAAGATTGATCACCTTACACTAAGATCATCCTCCCACTTGCCAAAGAAAGTTCCCATCTTAAGAAGCTCACTATCATCTGAGAGGAGGAAAAAGAGGCTTCCTATAGAAAGATTAAGACAGAGTAAACATTGAAAAATGCTTGCTTCTTTTTGTTTTTAAAACGAGAGAGGAATTCGATCTCCCTTTGCCACACAGTCACGTCTCTATTAATAGTCATAGATTGCTCCTCAGAGGGATTTCAGTCTGTCCTGTAAGCCCAGCACTGAGTTCATGCACACATATTGTTACACAGGCAGAGGAACTCCTTATTAAACAAGCCATGTGAATGGAACTGCAGTGTCAGTTACAGCAAGGCATCACAACATGGCCCAAAGTTATCCCTAGCCATGACTAAGAGGGATTAGGTCAATCCTTGTGTCACAGTTCAGTTTTGTCAGAGAGGTTTTTCCTCCCTTTGGATGGCGAGTAAGGAAGTTTATCCAGAAATGTTCAATAAAACACAAATATTGCTATCTATGCAGCAAACCTGAGAATCAGATATATTATTCAAAAAGGAAAAAAAAAAAAACAACCAACCTTTTTATTACCTTCAAATAGCACTGAAGAAAATCATAGAAAGGGAATAAAAAAAATCAATGTCATACAATATATGACAATATATACAATGTCATGCAACTACAAGTTACATTTAGAACTGACAGAAAAATTGGTCACTACATAAATTATTTGTTGGATATAAATTGTTACTCCTGTCTCTTAGATACAGCTACTAGTTTTGAAATTCCCTTTTGCAGATAATCTCCCATTTCTCAGGAAGGTGCTTACATGAAGTTTCTCTTACAGGACTATTTCAGTTTTGAAGTTTTCACTGTTCCAGTAAGTCCTGGGAGCTATAGGAAACCTGCCTCCTCTCTTCTCAAAGGTTGTTGTACACAGGTGCAGGATGCAAAAGTACACATAAAAGACCTGTCATAACCCAAATTAGTAGGGAAAAACATGGAAATGAAAGATTAAGTTGATCTTTTTAATTTCTTTCTGAAAAAAAGTCCACATAGAAATATAAATGACTTCTCTGACAATGCTTGGGAGGTATGTAGTTCCATATATTTGAGAGCTATATCTGCTTTCTGTTAACTTTATGATGATGGGCTGTCTGAACATGCCTACACAGAAATAATTGCTCTAGTGCTCTTCCAGCATATATGGGGACAAGGATCCAAACCAGCTGCCCCGTGCTACATCATGGCATTTATCTCCTCACTTCTTCTGAAGATGCATAGCTGTGGAAGTATTTGATGGAAACAAATTAAGATCGTTAATTACCTCACTGCCTCAATGCTAAACCTGAATGGTTAATGTCAGATGTCAGTTTCTGGGAGCTACTATTTCCTCTATGGTTTGAACAGATCTTGTGGGATCTCATAACTCTTTTGGTAACTTTTTGCTATTTTTTTCAGTCTTTCAGACATGCACAAGTACTATGTTAAAAAACTATCAAAGGTTTATTTGTGATTTTCTCTTCTGATTGACTACAAGTCTGACTCTTCAGGGCTTCTTTAGAGAGAAAACCTGCTGCACTTGGGTGCCCTGTGTGCCCCATCAGCCCCACTGGCCATGGCTGGTCTCACATGGTGCAGTGGCTCCTTTCAAGCTCAGGACTGGGCTCCCATCCTTGTCAGAGCCCTGTCCATGTGCACCTGTCCCCATCTTGGAGGAATCTGTCTTGTTGCTGTGGGCTGGCCTGGTGCGCACTGAACCTGATCTGTAGATTGACTTCCCACTTGAGCTTGGACCTGCAGCATCACCGTGACCCTTCCAGGTGATCTGGTCTCCTGGTTGATCCCAGTCCCCTCCCCAGACCTGTTTCACTCACCTCAGCCTATGTGTTACCCTGCTTGTCTCCTTTAGGCAGCAGTTGTCCCCTGCTGCTCCCTGGCAGCCAATTCCTCAACTTTTTCTAGCTTCCAGATAGAAAACACAGCTTGAGATGATGGATTTTTTTTTTTAATACTCTTAAACATAACAACATACTGTGTGTTTTAAATCACAAAGCCTTTGCTTTGAGCCCATTGACACAGCTGTGATGGGACTATTATACCCCCTAGCTGTTCAATACTTATTTTTCTTTTAGGAGCTTGTCTCGTTTTTCCTGAGCAGACTCACTGCATGCACCATATTATCTGTACAAAAATTCTGCTGTTACAGCCTCTCACTAACAGCATGTCTGTGGAATTGTTTGAACTGGAAAAGGGAAGTTCTCAATGCCCCAGTTTCTGGCTATGACACCAGGACAGGTGTCCCTTCTGCCACTCTCACACACATCCTGTTAGGAGATGGGAGGCAGCAAAGCTGCATACAAGGGGTTTTCAGTTCCAGTTTACTCTGTGCCTCAATCATTCGAGCTTCTTCAGCACCCTGAGTGAAGCTGGACTGAAACCTTAGCACAGGCCTGAAGTTTCAGCTGCCTTCAAGAGGGATAGTCCTTAATGCAGAGTTCTGTGCTTTCCCAAATTGGACCCCTACTGATTAAAAGGCATTTTTGAAAAGCCAGTCATGGTGGGTGATGTTTTACAATGGAAGCTGTTTAAAAAGATAATTAAAAGAATAATTGCTATAATGAAAATCTAACATGTCTAAAAATGACCAAAATTATCGCAGCTGCCTTCCATGACTTTAAGTTTCTTCTTTTCTTAAAAGCCAAGATATTAAAGGTTTTCCAACTTTACCACACAGTGCTGCATTTTTAGATTTGTGGACAGACTGAGTGATCTTCAGCCAGCATCTGAACCCACGGCCTCCCATCCTGGTTTCTGTTCATTACCACTGCATCAAATCTTGTACAAAGTCAGATTTTCCAGTCAGTGCTGCATGGCCCTTTTTGAAATGCACGTTTTCAGCAGCAGCAATGCACAAAGACAAGCAAATTGCCATGTCACACGAGGGCAGCGCACAGCGTTACGTAAGGGGGCTCCCTCTGAGTTATTAGTTTTATGTCAGTTCTGGCATACCCTCAAATGAAACGTGGAAAAGACTAGATAAGGAGTGAAGAATGAATTGCCTTCATTAATATCCAACCACGGGTTTTAGCTTCATTATGAGCGACTCTTGTCAAGAGCTGAGCAGAGCGAAAGCCAGTGGCTGTGTCCACCGTGCCGTGACAACTTCGTGGCTCTGATTAATAGGCCTGGAAGACCCTTTTGGTGACATACAAGGTCTGTGCTCTGAGCCAAGGTGCCTTGAGGAGAGCTGGAAACAAACCCAACTTGTTCTCATTGAATAACACACTCGCTGTCATCATCAGAGTGAATAGGGAATTAATTTAGCTGAGTTTGGGGCACACAAGAGCAGCGCAAGTACAGCAGTATTTCAGACTGGAAAACAGGATAAACATTTTTAGATGAAACGAGACTGTTTATAAATTAAAAACGTGGATTTTATAAATCTCTTTCAAGCAAAACAGTTTGACATAAACAAGCACAAACCTTAACTATTAAATTTTAAATATTAGTATCATTTGAGGGTTAAAATGTAGATAACTAATTAAATTAATTCTACTATTTAAACAGGCTATTGCATAAGTTTAACTATCAGTGAATATACATCTTAAAGTAGATGTAGATTAGCTACAGTAGAACTGCATTAATTTTCAACCATTCAGATTTGGGTTTTATTACTTTTCCCACAGATCAAGACCATTATATGACATAGGGGAAGCATGAAGAAATGTGTTTCATTAAGGATCTTTTATATAACCTACTTCTCTCTGTGTAATCACAAAACTACATACTACTTTTCAAATTGTGGTCAGAGTAAAGGTGATATACAAGTACTTCCAATACTTAGGCCTGGAAACCTGGGGCATACTGACTGGAGAATAGGAGTTGGCTGTTAGTGGAAGGCTAATGAATTCAGAAATGATGAGAGGTGTGCTCTATTTGCTTAAATCCCTTAAAAACCTAACTGAGGTCAATAACATGGCTTCTATCAAATATTCCATATGTAGTCCCATGTTAAATGTATGGTTGTACATAGAATAAATCTGTATTTTCCATACAACTGTGTGTGACAGGAAATTTAAACTGTACCCCTTCATATATTTTACATAAACAAAGCTTGCCCCTACACCAGATTAAAATGGTGGCTTCAGAAGGAAAGCAAGGACAAAGACACTTGTTACAATGATGATTGGCATTTGCACCTTTTCTAAACACTAACAAAATATTTTTGAAAGGACAAGTAAGTCAGTTGCAGAAATATCAGCACTGAGAACTTATTGTTTTTCAGAATTACTGCTTTTTGAAAAGTTTGCCTAAGGGGGCTTAATGAGAAATCTGTATTATTTATTAACACTGGAGGATTTACTTGAGAGTAATCCAAAGACAAACATAAGAAGACTCCATAATCTTTTCCAGTTTCTTAACCTGTTTCAGTGACAACTATCAACTGCCATGAAGCAGCCATGTTTAGTTTTAAGTTAGCAAAATACAGGTGTTAAGAAGATATAAAATCTGCTATTCTGAGATATAGGTTGCATAAGAGTGAAAAAAAGCAATTACCTGAATTTGGGTATATATGCAGGATAAAAGTGTGGTGAACTGCTCTGAATTTCTGGACATTTAGCTGCAGAAAACTCCAATAGAAATGTGCATTCAGGACATAACCCTTTCATTTCAGTTAAGGAAGGGCTTTTTATTATCTCTAATGGAGACAAAAGTGATCTATGTTGAAAGCAGATCTTTTGTATCTGAAAAAGGAATTCAAAACTTAAGAATCAGTAACAGAAACTTTCTTTTTGCTCCTTCCACTGTCTTAGGAAACTGTACTGAATTGGCTTTTCACATGGTGGGCAAGCCTGCACAGCCAATGGCACTGGAGGTAGGTTCCACAGCCAGGGCTTGTAAGGAACACAAGTAGCAGCAGTAAAATCTTTCTAAGCCAGTTCCTACTGAAGTGTCATGTTCAATACTGAACATCTCAACAGAAGGCACCAGCAACACTGAAATAGATGGGTTTATAAAACTGAGATTTAGAGATATCTTCACTTGAATGCAGTAGTTGCATTGTATTTGTAAAAGGGATTTTTTTTTTAATCTTACTAAAATGCACAGTCCACATTTTTCATACATGCTGTTATGGGAAGATGGCACTTAGGTCTCCTAAGAGTCAAACATGGCTTTGCAGAATAGAACGATGTTAACAATTAAAAATAGTGATTATGAAGAAGAGATTTAGAATATTTCAAAACATGGACTCTCTGTGGTAAGTATTTTTATACTGGTTTAACATCTCAAGTAAGAGAGGAATCATACTAAGGTAGTACAAGCAATCTGAAATCCATTGCAAGCAGTTCTATTTTAACTCAGCAATTCACACCGAATTCTTTCACCGCACTGAGAATGAATTCAGGAAAATAAATATCCAAGGAGAAATACGGATTTAATTGTTATTGCTGTTACGTTGCTAAAATAAAACAGCTGTGATCACACACTCAGATAAAGCCATTGTTTAACAAATATTTTTATTAAACATCTCTGTAGTGGAGATGATCCCAGCTCCCCAAGAGCAGAGCAGGCTGCTTCCCGGACCACCCATTGCTCCCGAGGTGAAACAGCCCTTCCAGCTGTTGGGGG
>NW_005054704.1:1148-4378 GCF_000277835.1 Geospiza fortis | reverse complement strand
CAGTTCTGACATCCACCAGTCTGTGTTTCCTAGGGTTATTGATGGTTTGTTGCAGTTATCAAATGAGTTGTAAAACCAAAACATTTTCATGCACAACATTTATAAATATCTAATACTGATTGAGATTTATATCACTTTTCTATTTTAGTAAACTAGTAAAATCTCAGGCCAGAGAGAAAATAGATTTGAAAAGTATGAAGGTTCATATTCATTAAATTTTCTACATAAAAAAGCTACACAATCTAAAGGAGTACATAAGGAGACTGAAATTTGTGCAACTGCTCCTAGTCTTTAACTGTAAACATGCATTGTTTACCATGGAATGTGCAGTGCAGTTTTTCCAAACAGATTTCTTGCAAACCAATTAAGCAGCTGGTCTTATCTAGGAATTCAAAGTGCCAAGCAAAAAAAAAAGCAGATTTAGGAGGGGCATGGGATTACTGAAATCCAGTCATTGCAAAATGTATCAGTTTGCCTAATAACCCATCAGCCACTGAATACAAGGGCTAAGTTTTGATTTAAGGTTTTAGCAGCCACTCGGGACTTGGAGCCTATGGGTC
This sequence comes from Geospiza fortis, assembly GCF_000277835.1. NCBI lineage: Eukaryota > Metazoa > Chordata > Aves > Passeriformes > Thraupidae > Geospiza > Geospiza fortis. The sequence goes on along the minus strand of NW_005054704.1, from coordinate 3,818 downwards.
AGATCTTCAGTGGTTCAGATCAGGGCAGTTTTCCTGTTATCCACAATCATACAAATTTGGAACTGCTGTAAATATTTCACAGAATCTTAGAATATTCAGAGTTGCAAGGGAATCACAGGGATGACAGAATGACTGAATTATGGAATGGTTTAGGTTGGAAGGGGCCATGGCAGGGACACCTCCCACTGTCCCAGGCTGCTCCCAGCCCCAGTGTCCAGCCTGGCCTTGGGCACTGCCAGGGATCCAGGGGCAGCCCCAGCTGCTCTGGGCACCCTGTGCCCTGGTGTCACCAAGCTTGGTTTTCAAGAATTTCCTCCCAATATCTCATCTAAACCTACACTCTGTCAGTAGGAATCCATTCCCCCATGTCACAGGACTACAGAATATTCTGAGTCAGAAGGGACCCACAAAGATCAGCAAGTTCAGCTCCGAAGTAAATGACCCATACAGGGTCCAAACCCACAACCTTGGTGTTATTAACACCATGCTCCAACCAACTGAGCTAATGTCCTGCCACTCCATGGCCTTCCCTGGAAACAATCCCTCTCCATCCTTCTCAGTGTGATCATCCAGCCCCTGTCCCTGCAGACCCCCCAGCAATCCCCCCGGGCATCCCTGGCGGCGCTGTCCAAACGCTGCTGGAGCTCCGGCAACCTCGGGGCCGTGCCCATTCCCTGGGAGCCTGGGCAGTGCCCAGCACCCTCAGGGGGAAGAACCTTTTCTCGGATCCCGAAGCGCTCCCCGGGCCGGCGCTGCCCTCTCGCGGCACGGTCGGGCTCGCTCGGCAGCGCTCGGCGAGCGGGGCGCACGGCACGTCCAGCCGCGGCTGTTTGCCTCCTCAACGAAAAGAACTCATCGGAAATTAGTCTCATTCAATTAAATGCTTTATTAGTGTTCATACAATGTTTCTGGAGGACCTTTAAAATGATCGCAGCAGTCTCAAGGCCGGTCACTCCCAACTGTAATAGAATGTAAACCTGCTTTAACAAACTCAGGTATGGAAACAGCAAAATCATGCTTTGAGAAAAGTAATTGCTGATTCAATAGTTCTGGGAATAGATGCAAGGCCAGGAGCACCGTTGTTCTATATGGACTAACTGCTGTTTACCAAGCTATCAGTGCTGATCTAATTAATTTCCAGTCTCTTTGTGTGGGCTTCACTTATTGGCTCTTTCAGCATCCTATTATCTAAAGCAGGGCAAGAGATTGAAACCTGATTTGGTTTCCTCAGAACACTTAATTTTAAAAAGATGCACTTGGGGTTCCCATATGGAACAAATACATGTGCACCTAAACTTTTTTTGTTCTTTCCTGTGGGAGTACAATCACATAATTCACAACAGAGAAGCCATCCAAGGATGCCAGCTGGCTCCATTCTATTTTCATTATTCAGAAATGACAAATGGCTGTTTTAGCATGAGCATTTTACCTGTGAGGACTTTTTTTCTTCAGAATGCGACACTAAAACAGGTGATTGTGGTGTGTGATTACTATCATGATTCTGTGGAATTTACTGAGCAGCCTAAATTCATTTGAACAAATATGATCTGAGAAGTAGTTTACAAACAGAGTAGGCAGAGACTTCTTAAAGTTTAATGAAAGAGTAAACATGGGCTCTAATAAATGAAGTCACTGCTCATTTGTCACTCACCTAATATTCCCTATGCAGCCAAAACACAAAAGTAAGTCAGTGAGAGGAATTTTCTACAACACTTTTCTGAAACAGAATTAAACAGGACTTTAGAATTGGGCCCAGATCAGGTCAGATCTAAGAGTACAGCGCCTAAAGGAAACACAAAGATTTGCAAGCTCCATTGCACAGTTTCTAGATATGTGAGTAATATGGAATCAAACTTGCCTAAAATAAAAAAATCAGGGGGTTATAAAATTTACACAGCAAAGGTGGCCTTCTAATATCCAGAACCAAAGCAAATCTATTACAAGTGAGAATATTTTCAGGTGGCCTGATCAGAGAGCAGGAAGGAGAAATCAAAGAAAGAGTAATGCCAAGAAGGAGTCAGGATTTCCCTATACAGAGATCACACACACAAAAAAGTCCATAATACAGAGAAGGACAGGGCATTTTGAAACGGCACAGCTAAGCTGGGAGGTACAGAGCATATCAGATATGCATACAGTATTTTTTTTCACTATCATTTCAGACACTGTGCTCAGTTTGACTGCTGGAAATGGTAAACTGAGAGTAGGGCCAATAATTAGTGCCTTGATTAGAAAGAGGCTTCAAACAAGTAGTTGCATTTAAGCTGTTGATTTTAGCAAAACTAGGCTGAATTCTGTTGAAATGTGGAAAACTACATGAGAATCAACCAACAAAGGTGTCAGCTAGAAAGGGCCACCTTACACTAGGAATTAGAAAAGCAAGGCTTTTCTCAGGATATGGAGCTCAGGGGCGTATAGGAAATACAGTAGGGAATTCACAGAAGGAAGGTCCTGCTGATTACATCAAATAGGGGTCAGGTAGCCTCAAGGCACTAGCAGTTCCCAAAAGAACTACTGTTTAATGTCTCACTTAAGGTCGTGGATATGCCCATTAATCCATTGGAACAGATTTTCTACATTATCCCAGGTGTCATCCGCCACAATCTGAAGAGCAACTGTGAGACTACAAAGAAACAAGAAAAATCTCCTTTCATTAGCTACTGGGCTCCC
>NW_005054704.1:0-1125 GCF_000277835.1 Geospiza fortis | reverse complement strand
GCAGTTTGGTAGATTAATCAGATTACAGGAAATGTCAGCATGATTTGATTTTAAATGATGTCAAGCATGTTACTAGAACTGTTACCCTCTCGTTTTATGAAAGGATGACCTGGAAGAATGACAGACAGGGTTCACCACATCCCAACAGTTGCAGACCTCTCCTTCAAGATCCTTTTAAAAATATGCTTTTTTTAGTCTGCTTTATCTCTGACTGACATTTTCTGACAGCAAGTTATAACCTGAATTTTTAAAAGACATGGACTTTGTCACAACAATGGATTGTGTAAACAAACACTGTAAGAAAATGGTATACAAACTCACCTTTACACACACACCACTGATTCACCATCTGCTACAACCAAACATCTGATGTGTGTTTTCAGTTAAAACCCCACCTCAGATTCTACCTAGTCCTTCCCATTAATTTGATTCTTGAGCTTCTCTTTTGCATCTTTCTCATTCCCCACATCTTTATTCTCATTGGTTACAGCAGGGCTCAAGCTCATTTTATTTCTGGTTAATCTGATTAGGTAAGAACCTGGGATTGTGATGTCAGTGCATTAGCAGAAGGAAGTAATGCTTCCTGCAGGAAAGATGGCAATTTTGACCTTTTAGAAGCAAGTCATGGTCTGACTGGAAGATTAAAACAGAGCCAGCCAAACTGCAGTAATAACACCAACTCATTCTGCAAGAGCATCCTTCAAAGAGGGATTATGGCTCATGGACTGCAGGTAAGAAAGCATAATGTCCTTGTGTTTGGTTCTGTGCCTGAAGGGAGCTTTGGCTGGGGGGGAAAGGTCAGCTTCAGCAAAAATAGCAGAACATTGGAAATACTGCCTAATGAAAGGCTTTGGTTCTTATATTTACTGAGCAGAAAAGATGGCTTCCAGAGCAAAGGCATCTTGATAGACACACTTTTCTACAAATGCATGACATTATTTGACTTTATATTCATATTCTTTCATTCTGTGCTGACAAAATAATAGTTATGAATTTCTCTACTGTACAAAATTGCTGTAGTTAATTTTGTTGTTTTTTCCACTTAAACTCAGAAACTTATACCAGTAATTGAACAGACGAGACTGAAACTAAATTAAGTAACTAATTTCTCAAGTTATAAACTCA
>NW_005054703.1:188852-189423 GCF_000277835.1 Geospiza fortis | reverse complement strand
CAACCTGGGAGGGGGGAAGGTGTCCCTGGGCATGGCAAGGGGGTGGCACTGGGTGGGTTTTTAGGTCTCTTTTAGGGTTTCTTCCAAGCCGAAGCATTCCGGGATGTTGGGATCCTATGACAGGCACGCTGTTGGCGGGGGCTGGAAACTGGGCCAGAAAGTAGGGCTGGAAAGTAGGGCTGGAGCTGCTCAGAGGTCAGGCCTGGGATGCCAACGCCTCCCCGAGGAGTCCCTGCCCCAGGCACAGCGCTCCCGAGCCCCGGGAATCCCACCCGAGGGTGTCACGCTGCCCCAAAGGGACATTTTGGTCCCTGGCCACCCCGGGAATCGCTGCCAGAGCCGGGAAAAGCCCCAGCGCAGCAGTTCCGCGGCCCACACGTGTTCCCAGCTCGCGTTGTGGGCGCCAGGGATGCAAAAATTCCCTCGGGATCGGGCGCTGCCCCCGCCCTCTCCGCAGCCCTGCTGAGCATCCCGCGCACCCTCACCTTCCTCTCCCAGCTCCATCCTCCTCTCCTCGGCGCCCCCCGCGCTCTCCGTGCCCTTGGAGCCCCTTTTGGCCGCGCCCGCGCCC
>NW_005054703.1:181551-183110 GCF_000277835.1 Geospiza fortis | reverse complement strand
GAACTCTTCCCGCTGCCTCCCTCCATCACTCAGGAATGATGGATCCGGAAGGGCTGGGACGGAGCTGGCAGCGGGAGGGACCCCGGGGAACGCTCTGCAGCGTCCCGGCCCTCCCGGGGCTGTCGGGAATGTCCCCACGGAGGGGACAGGTGGGGACAGGGATGGTCGCACCACGCTGGAAACACCAAGCACGGTCGACGGGGCAAGGAGCAGGGGGCTGATGGAGGGACAGCAGGGAATTTCCCACCATGCACTGGGGCAGCATCGCTGGGCACTGTCCCCTCCCCACGCCACGCTGCCCTCGGCGTGCCGGGAGCCTGGGGGAGCCTGGGGGAGCCTTCCCGGGGCCCGTACGGACCCCGCGGGGCGGCCACGCCGTGGGACGCTGTGCTGGGGCTCAGCACCGCTCCCCAATGCCAGGAGCAGATCCGTGCCTGCTCCCACAGCCCCTGCCGCGCCCCTCCACCCCCTGCCTGCCCCAACACGACCCCCAGAGGGTCCCCAGGGTGAACCGGGGGGGTCCAGGCTGGGTTTGAATTCTGCCAGCTGGGAATAACCCCCGAGGGGGTTCTGCCTTGGTGGCTTGGCACGGAGCTCCAAAATCCTTGGGTTTCCCCCAAAACAGAGGCGCGGCAACACCCAGGAGCCGAGCGCCGGCCAGAGCGGAACCGCAGGAGGCCGGAAACTCCCGGATGAGAGACCTCGGCATCGGGGGGACGCTGTGGGGACGCGGGGCGGAGGGACACTGTGCCCACGGTGTCCCCTGGGATCATGGGGGACGCTGTGGGGACATGGACTGTCCCCATGGCAATCCTTGGGATCATGGGGGATGCTGCGAGGACACGGGACAGAGGGACGCTGTCCCCACGGTGTCCCCTGGGACCGCGGGGGACGCTGTGGGTGGAGGGACACTGTCCCCACGGTGTCCCCTGGGATTATGGAGGATGCTGTGAGGACGTGGGACAGAGGGACATTGTCCCCACGGTGTCCCCATGGGGGATCTGTGCGGGACAGGGGATCCCCAGAATGATCCAGCGCTGGGGGAGGGATGGATGAGGGTCTTGGTCCCCCAAACCCCTCTCCTGATATCCCAGCAGGGTCCTGCCAGCCCCAGCCCGGTGCCCACAGCCCCCGCCTGGACCAGGGCACCCCCAGCCCCACAAACCGCCTCTGCCCGGGGAAGAACCCAAAATTCATCGGGGAAGAACCCAAACTCCACCGGGGAAGAACCCAAACTCCACCGGGGAAGAACAACTCCAGCTCCGGGGAAGAACCCAAACTCCACCGGGGAAGAACCCAAACTCCACCGGGGAAGAACCCAAACTCCACCGGGGAAGAACCCAAACTCCAGCTTTTTCCTCATGCAAAATGGATCCCCGCTCCGCCTTGCCCGGAGTGCGCACACAGAACCCCAGCCCTTCCTCTTCCTCCTCCTCCTCCTCCTCCTCCTCCTCGCAGCCCCGGCACAGAGCCCGGCGCGCACCTACCTGCCTGCAGCGCGGCGCAGGTGAGGAAGCTGAGGGCGCAGGCAGAGGAAGCAGCCCCGATTCCCCCTCCGT
>NW_005054703.1:177823-178456 GCF_000277835.1 Geospiza fortis | reverse complement strand
GCGGCCGGGCCCGGCCCGGTGCGCTGACACAGCTGCGAGCAGCGCTGGCACCGCCGCAGCTGCCCAGGCCCCGGGGGCACGGGCTGTGCCACCCCGCCCGCCTCCTGTCCCCTCCTTGGGTTTCAGCCCCCGGGGCACACGCGGGGTTAGCAAAGCAGGACTCCAAAACTCCCTGTCCCTTCCCAGGAAGCCGCTGGTGTCGTGTCCCTTCCCTTTTCCCCCTGCGAAGGCGCTGCTGGCGTGCCTCAGTTTCCCCAAGCTGGGAATCCCCCGCACCCCGGCGATGCAACACCGAGGTTCCAACGCTGCCGTGAGCCCACCTGGGAGCCCCCCCACATACAAGAACCCCCCGTTTGACCCCCAGGCGGCCCCAGCAGCCTCCCCGGGCCGTATCCTTGGAGGAACCGCGCTCCCTAAGCGGCTTTAGGGGATTACAGGCAGCCCCTGGCCCTCGCTGTCCCCACCCAGCCTTCCTCCTGGGCTGCTTTAAGTAATCGTCTCGCAGGCAGTCGGACAGGGCTAATCCAGCCACCTCCACCTAATCTGCTCCAACACCCCTGGCCGGCCCGGGCTGCCCCGCAGAGCCCTGGGGAGACCCCCGAAATCGGGCAGGAGCCAAAGGCTAAAAATACA
>NW_005054703.1:173062-177640 GCF_000277835.1 Geospiza fortis | reverse complement strand
CGGCCGCGCCGTGGGGGACGCGGCTACTGCAGGGAGCCCCGGCAATTCGGGAATGGCACCGGCGGCAGCAGGGACACAAAAGACTCTGGGAGATGCCCCTGAGGAGCGTGGGGTGGGATTCCCAAGGATGGAGTTGCTTCCAAATGAGAAAATGGTCTCGGGAGGTATCCCTGGAGGAGTCGGGGGATGCTTCTGGAACCTGAAGTGTGGGGGAAAGGCTCTGGGAGATGCCTGGAGAGAGTCTTAGATGGATCCCTGAGGGTACAGCTTCCCCCAAGGAAAAAAATCTCAGGAAACTTTCTTGGAAAAGTCAGGGGGTGCTATGGGGGATTCTGGAACCTGAAATGTGGGGGAAAGGCTCGGGGAGAGGCCTGGAGGGATCCCTGAGGGTACAGCTAACTCCAAATGGAAAAATTCATAGGAAGTTTCCCTGGAGGAGTCATGGGATGCTATCTGGGATTCTGGAACCTGAAATGTGGGGGAAAGGCTCGGGGAGATGCCTGGAGGATCCCTGACGGTACAGCTAACTCCAAAGGGGAAAAAAAATCTCAGGAAGTTGCCCTGGAGGAGTTGGGGGTTGCTATGGGGGATTCTGGAACCTGAAATGTGGGGGAAAGGCTCTGAGAGACACCAGGAGAATCCCTGAGGGTACAGCTAACTCCAAATGGGAAAAAAATCTCAGGAAGCTTCCCTGGAGCAGTCAGAGGGTGCTATGGAGGATTCTGGAACCTGAAATGTGGGGGAAAGGCTCTGGAGATGCCTGGAGGGATCTTGGATGGATCCCTGAGGGTACAGCTTCCTCCAAAGGAAAAAATCTCAGGAAACTTCCCTGAAGGAGTCTGGGACTGTACCTGGGATCCTGAAACAGGATTCCAGAACTCCCTCCAAGAGAAAAACCAATCTCAGGAAGCTTCTGTGGAAGGGGACAGCACTGGGGGCAACTCCTGCTTCCTGAAGTCTGTAACAAACGTTTATTTTTCCAGGTACAAAACCCTCTTTTTGAGAGAGGGGAATGTTAAAAGCTGTGTGCTGCCCAGTGCTCTGGGCTCAAGTATGGGGGTGTCAGTCTGTGTCTGGGGAGGGCCCTGGCAGGGCCCATGGCTTTGGCTTCAGAGGGACAAGGCACATCCACCCCTGGCTCCCAGGGGAACGGGAATGTTGTGAATAAGGCAGCAGAAGAGGGGGGGAGCCTGTAGTGTTCATGGGATGGGGGAAAAAGGAGGGGCCAGACCCCACAGGAGAGGCGCCAGCGCCGAGCTGGGGCGTCTGGGGATGAGCTGCTGCCCCCTCCTCGAGGGGCCACGTGGAAGGGATTTACAGTGTGAGGATCCCAGGGGTGCAGGAGCCTCCTCAGGGGCTGCAGGAGCCTCCCTGGGGACGCCAGGAGCCTCCCTGGGGACGCCAGGAGCCACCCTGGGGACACCAGGAGCCACCCTGGGGATGCCAGGAGCCACCCCGGGGATGCAAGGAGCCTCCCCAGGGGTGCAGGAGCCTCCCCAGGGGTGCAGGAGCCACAGGTCGTCCCTCCTGATGCCGCAGCAGCAAATTCCTGTCCGGCCTCCTGGCAGAGGTCTCCTGGCATTTTCAGCTCTCCTGCTCTGACAGAGCCGCTCTCCTCCTGGTGCGGCTGCGCAGGAGCCGGCAAGAGGCCTGGGCAGGGACAGGGACAAGGACAGTCAAGGAGCCTGCAGGAGGCCTGGGCAGGGACAGGGACAAGGACAGTCAGGACACCCTGACACAGCCCCATATCCCCACTGTGTCCCCCTCCCACGTCACCTCTTTTCCTGGGTTCTTCCTCAGGGTTCTCAGGCTCTGCCAGCGGGACAGGGGTCTGGCATCCCGGCGTGGGGACACCGAGGGGGACACCTGCGAGTCCGACCACAGCTCCTCCTCGTCCGACTCGCTCTCATAGCGGAGGCCTGGGCACAGAGGGGACGTGCCACCTCCAGCACAGCCACCATGGGCTTTGCTGGGTCCCCCCTCTCTGTGACCACCCAGCTGCTCACCCAGGGGTTGCTGGAGGCTCCCCTGCTCTTCCAAGTACAGCGGGTCCTGGAAGTGCACGGGGGCCTGCTCGGGCAGGGAGCGCAGGTCGTGCATGCTGAAGCTGCGGAGCCGCCCGGCCAGCGCGCCCTGGCTCTGCACGGGGGACACGGAGAGGACACATCAGACCCCAGCCCAGGGGATGTCACCCTCTCCTGTCACGCTGCTGGGTACCTTGGTGGCCGCCTGGACGGCGGCGGTGGCCGCCAGGTTGAGGCCCCTCTTGCCGAAGCGCAGCGCGGTCTCGTAGCTGCGCTCGCGGGCACGGACCAGGAAGGCGTCGATGTCCTGAGAGACAAACGGGGACACGCTGGCAGGGCGGGGTGGTGGCCTGGGCAGTGTCACCTCTGGGGCATGGCCAGTCCTTGGGCATTTTCACCTCCCTGGGCATTGTCACTTCCCAGGGCATCACCATGTCCCAGGGCAATGCCATGTCCCTGAGCATTGTCACTCTCAGTGCATCACCATGTCCCTGAGCACTGTCCCCTCCCAGGGCAATGCCAAGTCCTGGGGCATTCCCTGAGGATTGTCACCCCCCTGGGCATTGTCATTTCCCAGGGCATCCCTATGTCACTGGGCATTGTCACCTCCCAGGGCAATGCCATGTCCCAGGGCAATGCCATGTCCCTGAGCATTGTCACTGTCAGTGCATCACCACGTCCCAGGGCACTGTCACCTTCCAGGGCATTGTCACTCCAAAGGAACTGTCACCCCCCAGTGTATCCCCATGTCCCAGGGCACTGTCACCTCCCAGCGCCATCACCATGTCCCTGAGGATTGTCACCTCCCAGGGTATTGTCACTTCCAGGGAACTGTCACCTTCCCAGTGCATTCCTATGTCCCTGAGCATTGTCACCTCCCAGGGCAATGCCATGTCCTGGGACATTCCCTGAGCACTGTCACCCCCCAGTGTATCCCCATGTCCCAGGGCACTGTCACCTCCCAGCGCCATCACCATGTCCCTGAGGATTGTCACCTCCCAGGGCATTGTCACTCCAAGGGAACTGTCACCTCCCCAGTGCATCCCCATGTCCCAGGGCATTGTCATGTCCTGGGGCATTCCCCAAGCATTGTGACCTCCCAGTGCATCACCATGTCCCTGAGCACTGTCACCTCCCAGGGCAATGCCATCACCTGGAGCATTCCCTGAGTTCCCTGAGCACTGTCACCCCCCAGCACATCCCCATGTCCCTGAGCACTGTGACCTCCCAGGGCAGTGCCATGTCCCTGAGCACTGTGACCTCCCAGGGCACTGTCCCCTCCCAGGGCAATGCCATGTCCCTGAGCATTGTCACCCCCCAGTACATCCCCATGTCCCTGAGCACTGTGACCTCCCAGGGCGATGCCATGCCCCTGAGCATTGTCACCTCCCAGTTTATCCCCATGTCCCTGAGCATTGTCACCTCCCAGGGTACCACCATGTCCCTGAGCATGGTCACCCCCCAGTGCATCCCCACATCCCTGCACATCATCACCTCCCACGACCTCAGGCAATGCCACATCCCCGGGGTACCCCCACCTCAACTCAAGGAGGGGCTGACCCCCCCCAGGCCGGGCAGGGGGACCCGCAGAGCCCCGGGATTTTGGGGTTTTACCTTCTCCCTGCGGGCCAGCGTGGGGTGCACGAAGCGGCGGTAGAGCAGGCTGGCCCCCCGCGTGTACGGGGCGCGCGGGGAACACATCAGGGGGGCTGGGGACTGCGAAAAGGGGGGCTGGAATCCAGAATGGGGGGCTGGAGACTGGGAAAGGGGGGCTGGGGACTGGGAAAAGGGGGGCTGGAATCCAGAATGGGGGGCTGGAGACTGGGAAAGGGAGGTTGAACCCCAGAAAGGGGTTGGGGCCTTGAAAAGGGGCACTGGAGACTGGGAAAAGGGGGACTGAACTCCAGAAAGGGGGGCTGGGGGCTTGGAAGAGGGGGATTGAACCCAAGGAAGGGGGACTGGACATTGGGAAAAGGGGGACTGAACCCTGGAAAGGGGCACCAGAGCCTGGGAAAAGGAGACTGGAGCTCACGGGAAAGGGGGGACTGGAGCCCAGCAAAAGGGGGACTGGGGTTTGGAGAAAGAGGGGAACTGGAGGCCCAGAAAAGGAGGGGGGACTGGAGCCCCAAGAAAAGGGTGTCTGAACCCTGGAAACTGGACACTGGAGTCTGGGGAAAAGGGGGGACTTGGAGCCCAGGAAACAGTGGAGGACTGGAGCCTGGGAAAAGGTGGGGCTGAACCTCAGAAGGGGTGACTGGGGACTGGAAAGGGGGACTGGATTCCCAAGGAAAAGAGGGGACTGCAGCCCCAGAAGGGGGGGGACTGGAGCCCCAAGGAAAAGAGGGTGGGGACAGGAGCACCAAGGGAAAGGGAGAGGGGGGACTGGAGCCCCAAAGAAAAATGGGGAGGAGGAGGGACTGGAGCCCCAGGAAAAGGGCTCCCCGAGCACTTGACTCACGTATTCCCGGATGTTTTTCGTCTTCACAGCCTTGTAGGAGGCGTAGGCCGGGTAGAGCATCCCGAAGAGCAGCCTGTAGCGCAGCGGGGGGGTGAG
>NW_005054703.1:171716-172740 GCF_000277835.1 Geospiza fortis | reverse complement strand
GAATGAGGGCACCCTCAGAGCAGGGACCCCGCCAGGGAATGGGGGCACCCTGTGGGCAGGGACCCCGCCAAGGAATGGGGGCACCCTCAGAGCAGGGACCCCGCCAGGGAATGGGGGCACCCTGTGGGCAGAGACCCCGCTAGGAAAAGGGGGGACCCTGTGGGCAGAAACCCTGCCAAGAAATGAGGGCACCCTCAGAGCAGAGGCCTGGCCAGGAAATGGGGGCACCCTCTGGGCAGGGACCCCGCCAGGGAATTGGGAAATGGGGGCACCCTCAGAGCAGGGCCCCCGCCAGGAAATGGGGAGGACCCTCTAGGCAGGGACCCTCTGAGCAGGGACCCCACCAAGAAATGGGGGCACCCTCAGAACAGAGACCCCGAGAGACCCCGCCAGGAAATGGGGGCATCCTCAGAACAGAGACCCTGCCAGAAAATGGGAGAACCCTCAGAGCAGGGACCCCGTCAGGAAACGGAGGAACCCTGTGGGCAGAGACCCCGCCAGAGAATGGGGGCACCCTGTGGGCAGAGACTCCGCTAGGAAATGGGGGCACCCTCAGAACAGAGATCCCGAGAGACCCTACCAGGAAATGGGGGCACCCTCAGAGCAGGGACCCCGCCAGGAAATGGGGAGGACCCTCCGGGTAGGGACCCCATCAGGAAATGGGGGCACCCTGTGGGCAGGGACCCTGCCAGGGAATTGGGAAATGGGGGGACCCTCTGGGCAGAGACTTCGCCAGGGAATGGGGGCACCCTCAGAACAGAGACCCGGCCAGGAAATGGGGGAACCCTCTGGGCAGGGACCCTCTGAGCAGAGACCCCGCCAGGAAATGGGGGCACCCTGTGGGAAGAGACCCCACCAGGAAATGTGGGGACCCTCAGAGCAGGGACCTCGCAAGGGAATGGGGGCACCCTCAGAACAGAGACCCCGCCAGGAAATGGGGGCACCCTCAGAGCAGAGACCCCCCCCAAGCTGGGGCAGGGCCTCCTCAGGGGACCCCCACCCTTGGGCGATGCAGGGCACCCCA
>NW_005054703.1:166341-170543 GCF_000277835.1 Geospiza fortis | reverse complement strand
GGAAAGAAGGGCAGAGCTGCTTTGATTGGTGTTTAAGGATTTTTTTGGGGCCTGGAGGGGATGTCGCACTTTTTTGGTGCCCTCAAGGACGATGGGGATCACTCCACTGTAAGAGTGGAGCCCTGAAAGATGCCCCCAAAAAACCAAAAGCTGCTTGAATCCCCTCTGCGGGCCCTGCAGCCCCAAAACTGACCCAGCCTTCCCCAAATTCCCCATCCCAGTCACGGCCACCACCGTGGAAGCGCCAGAACCCTCCCGCAGCGCTCCCTGTGCGTTCAAATCTGCTTTCTCCCGCCAGGGAAACTGAGGCAGGGCCACGTGGCAATGCCCCAGAGAAGCCATCCTGCTCCCCAAACTGATCCGTGCCTCGGGGCTGCCTGTTACCTGCCGAGGATCTTCATTTGTGCTCTTAATTGCTGGTTTTTCACGTGCATATTTATCCACCTGGCAGCCAGGGAAAGGCTCCCCTGGAAAACCAGTCCAGCAGGGACTCCCCTCCCCGGGGAAACACCTCCTGCTTCCCACCTGCGCCCTGGGCCGAGCTTTCTGCTGGAAAAAAATACCCAAAACCCCACGTGTAGGGCCTGGAGCACCCACAAATGAGGATTTCCCTGTCCTTGGGGCTGCAGAATGTTGGATTGAGCAGGCACCGAGGTGGGATGAGGTTTCTGCTGGAAAAAAAACCCCACGGGCGCCCTAAAAATGAGGAATTCTCTCTCCCTGGGGCAGTGGAATGTCTGGTGGAGTGAGCACTGAGGTGAGATGAGGTTTCTGGTGGAAAAAAACCCACATGTGGGGTCAGGAGCACCCAAAAATGAGGAATTCCCTGTCCCTGGGGCACCAGAATGTTGGGTAGAGTGGGAACCAAGGTGGGCTGAGGTTTCTGCTGGAAAAAACCCCATGTGCACCCTAAAACAAGGAATTCCCTCTCCCTGGGGCCACAGAATATCGGATGGAGCAAACACTGAGGTGGCCCAAGGTTTCTGCTGGAAAAAAACCCCACGTGTGGAGCCTGGAGCACCCACAAATGAGGATTTCCCTGTCCTTGGGGCTGCAGAATGTTGGATTGAGCAGGCAACAAGGTGGGATGAGGTTTCTGCTGGACAAAACCCCACAGGTGCCCTAAAATGAGGAATTCCCTCTCCCTGGAGGAGCAGAGTGTTGGAGGGAGCAGGCACTGAGGTGGGCCAAGGTTTTCTGCTGGAAAAAAAACCCCATGTGCACCTGAAAATGAAGAATTCCCTCCTCCTGGGGCAGTGGAATGTCATGCACCGAGGTGGGATGAGGTTTCTGCTGGAAAAAATCCCACATGTGGAGCTTGGAGCACCCAAAAATGAGGAATTCCTTCTCCCTGGGGGAGCAGAATGTTGGATTGAGAAGGCAACGAGGTGGGATGAGGTTTCTGCTGCAAAAACCCCATGTGCACCCTAAAAATGAAGAATTCCCTCTCCCCATGGCATTGGAATGTCATGTGGAGTGAGCACCAAGGCGGGACGAGGTTTCTGCTGGAAAAAACACCAAATGCAGGGCCAGAGGCATCCAAAAATGAGGAATTCCCTCTCCCTGGGGGAGCAGAATGTTGGGTAGAGTGGGAACCAAGGTGGGCTGAGGTTTCTGCTGGAAAAAACCCCATGTGCACCCTAAAACAAGGAATTCCCTCTCCCTGGGGCCACAGAATATCGGATGGAGCAAACACTGAGGTGGCCCAAGGTTTCTGCTGGAAAAAAAACCACATGTGGAGCCTGGAGCACCCAAAAATGAGGAATTCCTTCTCCCTGGGGGAGCAGAGTGTTGGATGGAGCAGGCACTGAGGTGGGCCAAGGTTTCTGCTGGATAAAACCCCACGTGCACCCTAAAAATGAAGAATTCCCTCTCCCCATGGCATTGGAATGTCATGTGGAGTGAGCACCAAGGTGGGACGAGGTTTCTGCTGGAAAAAACACCAAATGCAGGGCCAGGGGCACCCTAAAATGAGGAATTCCCTCTCCCTGGAGGAGCAGAGTGTTGGAGGGAGCAGGCACTGAGGTGGGCCAAGGTTTTCTGCTGGAAAAAAAACCCCATGTGCACCTGAAAATGAGGAATTCCCTCCTCCTGGGGCAGTGGAATGTCATGCACCGAGGTGGGATGAGGTTTCTGCTGGAAAAAATCCCACATGTGGAGCTTGGAGCACCCAAAAATGAGGAATTCCTTCTCCCTGGGGGAGCAGAATGTTGGATTGAGAAGGCAACGAGGTGGGATGAGGTTTCTGCTGCAAAAACCCCATGTGCACCCTAAAAATGAAGAATTCCCTCTCCCCATGGCATTGGAATGTCATGTGGAGTGAGCACCAAGGTGGGACGAGGTTTCTGCTGGAAAAAACACCAAATGCAGGGCCAGAGGCATCCAAAAATGAGGAATTCCCTCTCCCTGGGGGAGCAGAATGTTGGGTAGAGTGGGAACCAAGGTGGGCTGAGGTTTCTGCTGGAAAAAACCCCATGTGCACCCTAAAACAAGGAATTCCCTCTCCCTGGGGCCACAGAATATCGGATGGAGCAAACACTGAGGTGGCCCAAGGTTTCTGCTGGAAAAAAAACCACATGTGGAGCCTGGAGCACCCAAAAATGAGGAATTCCTTCTCCCTGGGGGAGCAGAGTGTTGGATGGAGCAGGCACTGAGGTGGGCCAAGGTTTCTGCTGGATAAAACCCCACGTGCACCCTAAAAATGAAGAATTCCCTCTCCCCATGGCATTGGAATGTCATGTGGAGTGAGCACCAAGGTGGGACGAGGTTTCTGCTGGAAAAAACACCAAATGCAGGGCCAGAGGCACACTAAAAGGAGGAACTCCCTTTCCCTGGGGGAGCAGGCATTGAGCTGGGCCGAGTTTGCTGTCGGAAAAACCCCAAGTGCACCCAAAATTGAGGAATTCCCTCTCCCTGGGGCAGCAGAATGTCGGCGGAGGTGGTGGCACCAGCCGAAGGACACACGGGCAGGGCTGGGGGGCACAGTGTGTTTATTGGGGGGTCGGTGGGCACGGACACCCCGCTGGCACGCTGGGTCCTGCCTGGCAGCGGGGCCGTGGGCACGGGGAGCTGCTGGGCATGCACGGAGAGGGACAGGGGCTGCTGGCCTGGAGCATTCCTCTGTCCACTGCTTCATCCACCTCGGAGCATCCTGGAGCATCCCATCATCATCCTCGGGGCATTCTGCTGGCCTTGGAGCATCCCATCATCATCCTCAGCATCCCATCATCATCCTCAGAGCATCCTGGGGCATCCCATCATCATCCTCAGCATCCCATCATCATCCTCAGAGCATCCTGGAGCATCCCATCATCATCCTCAGCATCCCATCTGCAACCTCAGAGCATCCTGGAGCATCCCATCATCATCCTCAGAGCATTCTGGAGCTTCTTATCATCATCCTCAGCATCCCATCATCATTCTGGAGCATCCTGGAGCTTCCCATTGTCATCCTCAGCATCCCATCTGCAACCTCAGAGCATCCTGGGGCATCCCATCATCACCCTCAGCATTCCATCATCATCCTCATCATCCCATCTTCATCCACCTCAGATCCATCCTCCCCAGGCCATCCCACCACATTCACCTTGGCCATCCCACCCACTTTGGAGCATCCCAAAGCCCCTCAGTGTCCTGGGAAGCCCCCACCCCTCCTGTCACATCCCTGCCCGCTGTCCCCCCTCCTTTCCAGCCACCAGCTCCCACAGACCCCCCCAAATCCTCTCCACCCCCCCAGGGGTGCAGCTTTGTGGCACAAGGGGCGTCCCACAGCGTGAACCCGGGAGCACCGTGGGGAAACTGAGGCACCGCGGGGCTGGGTGAAGGTGGAGGGCCGGCACGGGGGGTGGGACAAGGGGTGGTGGGCACATGCATGTCCGGTGGCTCTCTGGGTGCCAGCTACAGGCTGAGGTCCACCACCACGTGCCGGTACACCACTCTCCGCCCCCCCAGGGGTGCAGCTTTGTGGCACAAGGGGCGTCCCACAGCGTGAACCCTGGAGCACAGTGGGGAAACTGAGGCACCGCGGGGCTGGGTGAAGGTGGAGGGCCGGCACGGGGGGTGGGACAAGGGGTGGTGGGCACATGCATGTCCGGTGGCTCTCTGGGTGCCAGCTACAGGCTGAGGTCCACCACCACGGGCCGGGACGCGAGCGTGTTGGCCTTGAAGCTGGGCGCCAGCAGCAGCTGCACGGCGGGCGCCCG
>NW_005054703.1:165133-166274 GCF_000277835.1 Geospiza fortis | reverse complement strand
CAGGTACGCGTGGGTGAGGGAGAAGTCGCTGCCCAGCGCCAGGTACTGCCGCTGGCCCACGGCGAAGGGCTGCATCACCATGGAGCCGCGCGACGGCAGCGTCTGCACCTCCACGAAGCGCTGCCCTTCCCAGCGCACCACCTTGGAGTCGCCGATGTAGCGGCTGAGGCACAGGAACTGCTCCCGCTTGGCCCTGAAGTGTTTGACCATCTGCACGTCCAGCATCTCGCCCACCTCGCCCTGAGGCACGAACTGCTTCTGAGCCCGGCTCCACTGGTAGATGACGGGCGCCTGGGAGCTGCTGGAGATGATCAGCCGGGGTTTGCCGTCGTTCTCCACGTACTCCACGTCGGTGTCGCGGTGCCAGGCGTGCAGGGCTTGGTGGGAGTAGAAGCCGTTCTGGTTGAGGCGGTAGAGGCTGGGGGGGGGCGCCCTGGGGGGGGGGGGGGGGGGAGGCTGGTGGAGCCCGCCTTGGAGCTGTCGGCGATGACGAAGTACCAGTCGCCCTCGATCTGGAAGGCCTCAATGTCGTTGGGCTTGCGGATCTTCTGGCTGTCGATGTCCTGGATCTTGATGAACTTGTCCACGGCCGTGTCCCAGCGGTAGATGTAGGAGCCACCAAAGAGCTGCGCCACCACCACGTAGAGCTGCTCCTGCGCCACGATGGGCTTGCAGTGCACCGCCGAGTGAGCTGGTGGCAGAACCACAGAGTCACACCGTGCCGGGCCACCCCAAAGAGGGTCCCAGCCCAGGAGGGGACCCCCAGCCTGGTTCCTCACCGGGGATGCGGTCGAAGTCGCGGAGTTTGCGCTCCACGTAGTCCCACTTGAGGATGGAGCAGCTGCTGGCGCTGGGCTGCGCCAGGGCCACGTACAGGTCACTGGCGTAGGTGAAGGGCTCGGCCGACACCGCCTGGAAGGGCAGGACCTGGTGCATCACGAAATCTGGAGCAGGGAGAGGCGGCAGTGAAGATCTGAACACCCAGCAGGGAGGTGACAGGTGACAGGTGACAGGTGGAGGTGTGTCACAGGCACGTTTTATGAAAAATCCTTTCCTTAGGATTTTTCCTCCTGAGAAGCTGAGAGGCCTCAGGAACAAAATGTGAACAATGGTTATCTGCTGCTGTGGAATGCAACAGGTG
>NW_005054703.1:162939-165123 GCF_000277835.1 Geospiza fortis | reverse complement strand
GGGGTTGTTTCTAATAAGTGGCCAATCACAGTCAGCTGGCTCAGATGGAGAGCTGAGCCACAAGCCTTTGTTATCATTCCTTCTTTTTCTATTCTTAGCTAGCCTTGTGATGAAATCCTTTCTTCTGTTCTTTTAGTATAGTTTTAATATAACATATATCATAAAATAATAAATCAGCCTTCTGAAACATGGAGTCAGATCCTCGTCTCTCCCCTCATCCTGGGACCCCTGTGAGCACGGTCACAGCGGTGGTGCCTTACCCGTGGTGATGCACTGGAAGTCCCCGAGCGCCAGGTCCCGGATCCGCTGTCCCTCGAACTGCCCGGGGCTGCTGCAGAAGACGGCGGGGACCGTGGTGTTGGTGCTCTCCAGCCATTCCACCAGCCACTTGATCTTGCAGTCACAGGCCAGCGAGTTGCCGCGGAGGTCCCTGCCAGGGATGGCACCGAGTCACCCCCAGCACCCACTGGGATGTCACCTTGCCCCAGCTCAGTGTCCCGAGGTCCCTAACAGGGATGGCACTGAGTCCCCATCAGGATGTCACCTCTCCCCAGCTCAGTGTCCCAGTGCTCCCTGCCAAGGATGGCACCAGCACCCACGGGGATGTCACCTGTCCCCAGCTCAGTGTCCCAAGGCTCCCTGCCAAGGATGGCACCAGCACCCACTGGTGTGTCACCTCTCCCCAGCTCGGTGTCTCGGCAGTCCTTGCCAAGGATGGCACCATCACCCCCAGTACCCACCAGGATGTGACCTCTCCCCAGCTCAGTGTCCCAGGGCTCTCTGCCAAGGATGGCACCGAGTCACCCCCAGAACAGCACACCCTGCCCAAGTGCCAGCCCCTGGGATGTCACCCTGTCCCAGCCCGGTGTCCCCGGTGCTGTGGCAGCCTCACAGGTCACTCAGGATGTCCAGCGGCTTGAAGAGGTCCCGTGGCAGAGTCTGCAGGTTGTTGTTGGCCAAGGAGCTGGGGACAAGAAGGGTTGTGGAGGTGACACATCCCTGACAGTGACGAAGGGACAGGGCCACCCCCACAGCGTCCCCCGGGTGCTCACAGGTGCGTCAGGGACTTGAGCCCGCGGAAAGTGGCCTTTGAGAGCGCCTGGATGTCGTTGTTCTCAATGAACCTGGAACGGGAGCAGACAGTGACGGCGCCATCCCGAGGGCCCCCCGTGTCCCCTCCCTGTCCCCTCCCTGTCCCGGTGTCACACACAGGTACTGCAGGTGCGAGAGCCCGGCGAAGGCGTTGTCCCCAATCAGCGTGAACTTGTTGGAGTTGAGGAGGCTGCAAAGAGAGGGGAGGAGGCGGCAGCGCCGGGCTGGGCAGGGTGGGCACCGAGGGGGGCACCGAGGGGGGCACCAGGGGGGCACCTACAGGAACTGCAGGGAGGGGATGTGGGCGAAAGCCGCCTCCCGGATCTCCGTGAAAGCCGCGTTCACCATGGTCCTGCGGGAGAGACGGAGCTGCAGGAGAGGGGGCGGCAGCAGCTTGGCACTGCCACCCCCGTGGGCAACAGCGTGGCAGTGCCACCCCGGTGCCCCCCAGCACGGGCTCAGTGTCACCTGCTGCCTGCCAGGGCAGCCCGTGCGGGGGGCTGGCGCTGGCACAGGGACCACAGCAGGCACCCTGCCCGGTGTGGGGACACGGAGGTGACGGGGCTGGCACCAACCCCAGGCTGCCCACGCCCAGCAGCAGCCCCTGGCCCGGGGCCGCGTGCTTGCACATGTGTGTGAACACGCAGAAACGGGTGTGCAAGCACACACAGACTGGTGTAACACACACAAACAGGTGTGTAACACACACAAATAGATGTGCAAACACACACAGACTGGTGTAACACACACAAACGGGTGTGTAACACACACAAATAGATGTGCAAACACACACAGACTGGTGTAACACACACAAACAGGTGTGTAATCACACACACACGTGTAAATATACACAAATGGATGTGTAACCACACTCACCCAGCTGTAAACACCCCCACCTGCCACACCTCCCCGTGCCAGCCTCCCGGGCACAGCCCTGTCCCCAGGGACCCTCCATCATCACCCCCCCTCACCAGTCATGTCCCCCTGGGGCCGCGGTCGCCAAGGTCACAGCTGTGTCCCCCCGGGATGCTGCTCCCCACGGTCACAGCCGTGTCCCCCCGGGGTTCTGCTCCCCACCGCCACCGCCGTGTC
>NW_005054703.1:162046-162656 GCF_000277835.1 Geospiza fortis | reverse complement strand
GGACCCCGCCCTGCCACCCCTGTGTCCCCCTGTGCAGCACAGCAGGGCTGTCCCTGCCCCTCCAGGACCTCCAGCAGCCCCTGCCAGCCCTGCGCTCCTGGCATGTGTCCCCATCGCTGTCCCCACCCCGCTACTCACAGCGAGATGACCTCGGGCGGCAGGTTTTTGGGCACGGCCTTGGAGTCCACGCAAAAAGCCGTGTCCCGGGTGCAGGAGCAGCTCGGGGGGGAGGGGGGAGGCGGGGGGGCCCGCCGCCCCTCGGCCGGCAACCAGAGCCAGGCCACGGCGAGGAGGAGGAGGAGGAGGCGAGCGGGGAGCTGCTCCCTCGGCATCCTCCTCCCGCGCCGCAGCTCCATCACTCCCTGGCCTGATCCCTGCTTGATCCCGGGAGATGCTCCCAACGCCGCTGTGCCCGGTAGCTGCGGAAAAAACCTTTTCTTTCCTTTCTTTTTTTTATTCCCCCGGGGATCTCAGGGTGGAGGAGAAGCGGCGGAGGCTGCGGGCGCCTGACCCGCGGCTCTGCAGCACACCATGCCCGGGAGCTGCTGCGGGAGGAGGGAGGGAGAGGAGGGAGGGAAGGAAGGAGGGAGGGAGGGAGGGAGGGATGCGG
>NW_005054703.1:160774-161807 GCF_000277835.1 Geospiza fortis | reverse complement strand
GTCCATCTGCGCCGTCCCTGGCACGGTGCCCTCGGGAACAATGAGTGCAGCCAGCTCCTTGCCCGCCCCGGGGGGGGCTCGCACAGCTGCCCGTGCAGAACCAGGGGTGCGCCCCCCCCGGGACGTGCTGGGGCCCTCCTGCCGCTGGGTGTGGAGGGCGGGCCCTTCCCGCTGTTTGCCTTGGCACCCCCACAGCGGCCGGACAAACGCCACGGAAGGGCCCTCGGAGGTTTTGTGTCCCCTCCCTGGCTCTTTGCGGGCTCAGCAAACAGCACAAGTGGCACTCGGCAGCTGGAGCGGCCCCAGCCCTCCCTGGCCACCCGGGATGCTATAAATGCCCCCGGGCCCGGGCTGGCAAAGGGACAGGAGCGCACGGAGAGATGGAGGACAGCTCTAAAGAGGCGCTGATGGAGGAGGCACCTCCGGTAAGGAGCACCCACCGCCCTCCCTGGCCGTGGGGCCGAGCCCCCGCTGCCATCCCGGCTCTGGCTCAGCCGGGTGCTCCCGTGTGTCCCCAACAGAGGTACACGGAGTCCCCGCGCCTGCCCTGCATCCCCCACGAGCTCAAGAGCCTCCTGCTGATGGTGGCGCTGGTGGTGGTGGCCCTCGTGGTGGTCAACGTCACCTTCCTGCTGCTGGGGCTGCACCTCAGCGAGTCCCACGCCGAGACGGTGAGGGCAGCGCGGTGCCACCGGCTCCGGGAGGGGCGCTGGGGTGGCACCGCGGTTTGTAGGGACAGGTTCAGCTCCCGCAGGTCCCTCTGAGCCCTGTCCCTCCCCGGCAGGTGTTGAGAATGAGCATCCACGGGCTGGATGGCGAGGGGAGCGCCCAGGAGCTCGCCGTGAGCAGGAAGGAAAGGAGCGGCACGTTCGCGGTGCGGGATGGGCTCAACGGCTCGGCCGCGGTGGTCTACGACTACAGCAGGGTGTGTGGGGACATGGGGACATGGGGACATGGGGACATGGGACATGGGACATGGGGATATGGGGACATGGGGATATGGGGACATGAGGACATGGGGACATGGGGACAT
>NW_005054703.1:159101-160141 GCF_000277835.1 Geospiza fortis | reverse complement strand
ATGGGGACATGGGGACATGGGGACATGGGGACATGGGGACATGGGGACATGGAGACATGAGGACATGGGGACATGGGGACCTGCGTGACACCACAGCACCATGCGGGCTGAGCCGGCTCTGTCTGCCACCAGCTGCTGGTCGGCTACAGGTCCTGGCGTCACCGCGCCTGCTACATCACCCGCGTGGACAAGGACAACTTCCCGGGGCTGGACGCTGTCACCGAGACCTTCCAGCGCCAGCAGGTGAGGTGACAACTCTTTTGCGGAGATAACTAAAAACTCTACAACTTTGTGAAAGTTGTAAAGCCGGTGTGTTTATTACATGTGGAGATTACTGTCCTTAAAATGACACGTGTACTTCTGGGAACTTCAGGTCTCTTTTTATCCCCCTCTCAAATACATATGCATACAATTTCACAATAGGTTCATACATATTCATTTTTATGAATTTCGCGTGATATTTGCTGCTAGTTCTTCTTTATCAGAAAGAATTCCTAGGTCAGGTTGACCTGCTCTCACAGCAGTTTCTGTCTCTCTTTATCACTTTTTGTGTCCTCCCCCTTATCTCTGTCTTTCCCTGAAGCAGTTTCCCTGAGCCTAGGCTTTGCAGCCAGGCTACATAGCCATGTTTGCTAACCACAGACTCAAAGGTGAACATTTCACCTAAACCAAAATGAATTTCCACTCTGGAGAATTTCTCCTCTGGAGAATTTCTCCTCTGCCTCACAACCCCGCTGTCACAAGGGTGGAGGCACACCAGGCTGGGGAATGTGGGGTTGGGGGTTTGTCCCTCTGTGGCTGCTCTGCTCCATTCTGTGTCCCGCAGGACAAGGACGTTGGGGACAAGGCCGTGCCCCTGGCTGACCGCTCCATCCTGGGCACCACCATCAACATCCTCTGCAGCGCCGTCCCCGTGTTCTGGGCATAGCAGCAGCTCCCAGCGGGATGGGACAGCGACATGGGGGTGGCACTGTCCCCCATTGTCCCCTTCCAGGCGGGAATCTCTCCTCCTCGTCCTCGTCCCCACCCCGGGGACAGCC
>NW_005054703.1:157502-159069 GCF_000277835.1 Geospiza fortis | reverse complement strand
GCCCCCCGCCGTAAAAAGAGCGGGATTTGCTTCGGGATTTGCTTCTGTCTACAAAGTAAAGCCTGTGCCCCCGCCTCCAAGTGTGCTCTTGCCCTTCCTGGGTGCTGGGGACAGGGACACGGTGTCCCAGGGGTGTCCCCTTGTGGGGTGCAGGGCGGGGAGGGGAATCCCTCATGTTGGGAGGGATCGAACATGGGGGGGCAGCAGCACAACTGCACACGATGGTCCCACTGTCCCCAGCTGTGCCCTCCCATTGTCCTCAGCTGTGCCCTCCCAATGTCCCCCAGCTGTGTACCCCCAGTGTCCCTAAATGTCCTCCCATTGTCCCCAACTGTGTTCTCTCATTGTCCCCAACTCTGTTCCCCCAATGTCCCCAGCTGTGTCCCCCCATTGTCCCCAGCTGTGCCGTCTCATTGTCCCCAGCTGTGTCCCCACCTGTGCCTTCCCATTGACCCCAGCTGTCCCTTCCCAGTGTCCCCACCTCTGTACCCCCATTGTCCCCAAATGCCCTCCCATTGTCCCCAACTGTGCCCTCTCATTGTCCCCCAGGTGTGTCCCCCCATTGTCCCAAACTCTGTTCTCTCATTGTCCCCAACTCTGTTCCCCCAATGTCCCCACCTGTGTCCCCCAGTGTCCCCAACTGTGCCCTCCCATTGTCCCCACCTGTGTCCCCACCTGTGTCCCCCCATTGTCCCCACCTGTGTCCCCAGCTGTGCCCCCCCAGTTTGGAGCACGGAGGGTGAGGAGAAAGGAGCAGCCCCTGCTCTTCCAGCCCTTCAGGGAAAGCTCCCAACCCTGTCCCCTCCTGGTGCAGGTGGGGACAGAGGGACAGCGCCACGTCCCCAGTGGGGACCAAGTGCTACCCACAGACACCACCATCCACCTGCTCCAGCTCCTCCTCATCCTCTCCCTTTTCCCAGCCATCCCAGCCCCTCTTGCCCCTTCACCAGCTGGGAGCAGCCTTTGGGGCCTCTCCCAAGTGCTGCACTGAAAACCAGAGGTGCAGCAAGGCTGGGAGGGGAAAAAGAGACCCCTGGAAGTCGGTTTGATCTTTCCAGAGCTGCAAACTCAGTGTTGTCCCCAAAATCACTGCCACGGGCAGAGAGCAGGGTCACAGCTCCGGGGGGTGACACTTTGCTGGGGACAGGAGGGGCATTGCAGGTTTCCATGGGCTAACTCAGAGCCAGCAGCTCTGCCTCCCAAAAAGCCCTGCCCGTGATAAGGAGCTGGGTCAAGGGGGTGCCATGGGCCGGGAAAGCTGATAAGGGCTCCCATGGGGACAGGACAAACAGCCAGGAGCCACTCAAGGGACTCTCGTGGCCCTTGACACCCTGGGAAAAGCAGCAGTGCTCACCCCCCCCAGTCAGTATTGGGGGTGCTGGGGGTCTCAGGAGGGGTCCCAGTTGCACGAGGGGCTCGTGGATGGACAAACCCAAGGCCCAGCAGTGTCCCCTTGCCACCTGAAGGGGACATGCCAGAGCTGGGACCCCCTAACCCCAAAAAACTCCCCACTGTGGGCGCCTCTGCCAGCTCCAAAAGCCACCAGCAGTGTCCGAGCAGCCTCAGG
>NW_005054703.1:155686-157459 GCF_000277835.1 Geospiza fortis | reverse complement strand
CCCACCCCATCCCCATGGATTACAGGAAATATTTCACGTCCTGTTTGCTCCTTGCCACATCAAGCAGCTGCAGGTGCCCGAGCTGGCAAAGGGACACGAGCCAGCTCCCACCCCGGGCACAGCCACAGCCGGATGCTCCACCCTGGAGGGTTTGTTTTGGCCCTGCCACCTCGCTCCTGGGCAGCAGAGACGTCCCTGTGCCTGGGGACAAGGGTCCTTGACCCTGTGCCCTCAGAGCCTCTTGAGCTGCAGGTTCCCAGGGGGATCCAGCTGGGAGTGGGAGCTCAGCAAACACCGCTGGAGTGGGTCACATGCCAGGGCCTGGCTGCGCCCCAGGGCCACCAAACCCTTCACAGGGTCCCCCCCCCCAGTGCCCCAGTATAAAGTTCCCAGCCCCTGCAGTCAGACTGGGCTGGGAATGGGAGGAGGAGGAGGAGGAGGAGGCATCAGCCATGGAGAGCAGCATGAAGCAGGTGGCGCTTGAAGATGAGGTGAGTCCCTGCAGGGTGGCACTGCCACCCCAGCGTGTCCCTGCAGCCAGCTGGGCACAGGGCTTTGCCCAGTTTATCCCAGCAAGGCACCAGTGCCCAGGATGAGGGGTTGGACCATGGGATGCTGCATTCCCAGCGCCCAGGATGGGGTTTGGACCATGGGATGCTGCATTCCCAGTGCCCGGGATGAGGGGTTTGGACCATGGGATGCTGCATTCCCAGTGCTCGGGATGGGGGTGTGGACCATGGGATACTGCATTCCCAGTGCTCGGGATGGGGTTTGGACCATGGGATGCTGCATTCCCAGCGCCCAGGGGCAGCAGGATGAGGGCTGCAATCCCACCCCCAACCTCCTGCATCCCCCAGCTCCCACCTCCACCGCCCTGACCCCGAATCACCCCATTTTCCCGCATCCCCAGGACTCGGGGAACGGCTGCTGCTGCCCGGGCTGCTGCGTGCCCTGCGCCTCTTGCTGCGCCAAATGCTGCACCAAATGCAGCTGGTGCTGCACCAAATGCTGCACCAAATGCGGCTGGTGTCCTGCTCGTGGTCATCGTCGCCGTCGCGCTGCTGATGCGGCTGAGCGTGGAGCAGCGCCACGCCGACACCGTGAGTGCCACCGCCAGCGCCATCAGAAGGGACCCCCATGCCAGGGGAAGGGGCTGCTGCAGGTTCTGAGACCCCCTCGGTCTCCCCCAGGTGCTGCGGGGCGGTTCGTGGGAAGAGGACGCGGCCACTTTCTACCTGGACAGCGGCGACGGGAACGCGGCCACGGTCATCTATGACTACACGAATGTGAGTGGGGGTGTCTGGGGGCACGGAGAGGGGGAGATGGGATGGAGCTGAGCCGGGTTTGCCTTCCAACAGCTGCTGGTGAGCTACAGAGCCCGGCTGCACCGCGCCTGCTACGTGACCCGAGTGGACCAGGACAACATCCCGGGGCTGGACAGCGTGGTCGAGACCTTCCAGCGCCGGCAGGTGAGGACCTGGCTGGGCATGGGGGAGCTGGGGGGCTCAGCGCCTTGTGCAGCCCCTCCCTGAGGGGAGGAACGATGAAGATGATGATGAAGGATGTGCCTCCTGCCCAGGCTGAGGACAAGATCTCGGCGCCCCTGGCTGACCGCTCCCTGCTGGGCACCACGGCGGGCATCCTGTGCAGCCTCCTCCCCGTGTACTGGGCTTAGCAGGGTGGGTGGGGGGCTGCGGGACCCCCGCCCACCCCGCAGCGCCCCCGCAGCGCCCGCGACGGACACAGCCCCGCCGGGAGCATCGGGGGCGCCCC
>NW_005054703.1:150162-154957 GCF_000277835.1 Geospiza fortis | reverse complement strand
ACCACGATTTTATTAGGATCAGGCTTTATTAGGATAGGACTCTGGCATTATTAGCATCAGGAGTTATCAGGATCAGGCACTGTAAGAATTGGGAATTATTGGGGTTTTTGGGATGAGGGAGCTGGTGTTGGGATCAGGCATTATTCAGCTCAGATAAGAATGCTGGCACTGTTAGGATCAGGAATTATTGGGATCAGGATGTTGGTGTTATTAGGATCAGGGGGCTTGGGGACTGGGATATTGGGATCAGACACTATTAGGTGGTTCTATAAGGATCAGGAGTTATAATCACCACGATTTTATTAGGATCAGGCTTTATTAGGATAGGACTCTGGCATTATTAGCATCAGGAGTTATCAGGATCAGGCACTGTAAGAATTGGGAATTATTGGGGTTTTTGGGATGAGGGAGCTGGTGTTGGGATCAGGCATTATTAAGCTCAGGTGTTATTGGGACAGGAATGCTGGTATTGTGAGGATCAGGAATTATTGGGATCATGATATTGGTGTTAATAGGGTCAGGATTTATCAGGATCAGGCATTGTAAGAATTGGGAATTATTGGGGTTTTTAGGATGAGGGAGCTGGTGTTGGGATCAGACATTATTAGGCTCAGGTGTTATTAGGAATGAATGCTGTCACTGTTAGGATCAGGAATTATTGGGATCAGGATGTTGGTGTTATTAGGATCAGGAGTTGTTAGGACTGGGATATTGGTGTTATTGGGATCAGACACTATTAGGGCTGAGATGCTGGTTCTATAAGGATCAGGAGTTACAATGACCACGATTTTATTAGGATCAGGCTTTATTAGGATGGGATCAGGCATTATTAAGACCAGGAGTTATTGGGATCAGGACACTGGCTTAGGGGCAGGGAGGAGGAACACGGAGCAGCCCATCCAGTCCCCAGGAATGGGAGCCCACCAGCTCCCCAGCCCCACACTGGCTGCAGCCCCTTCCCCACCAGGGGAGCTGCTCCTGCCAGCCGGGACCTGGGGCACCCTTCCAGGGCCTCCTGCAGCTCCAGGGTGTCCCCCCCAAAGCCTCCCTGACCCTCAGGCTGCCCCCGAGGCTGGAGCAGATGGAGGAGGTGACAGAGAGTTGGCAGGACCAGGTCCTTGTGCAATAATTCCAATTTCCAGAGGTTTGCGGCACAGCGGGGACCTCGGGGGTCCTGGCAGGGGAAATCAGAGTAAAACCCGCCAAGTGATGCTGGGAGTGGGGGATCCCATCTCTGGCCACCCTGCAGCCCCCCTGGGTCGTGTGACAGTGGCCACAGGGACAATCCAGTGCCAGTCTCTCACTGCACAGGGACATGCCAGGGGTCACCTGTTCCGGTTCTGTGGGCAAAAGGTGTTGGGAACACGCCGGGCTGCTCCTGGCTGTGCAGGTTGTGGGCATGGAAGAGCTGAGGATGGGATCCAGGAATGCTCCTGGCAGCTCCCGGGGTCCCCCACCCTCACGGCTGTGCCGGTGCCAGGCCTTGGCATCGCCCGCCTGACATTCCAGGGTGCCAAGGAAACCCTGCAGGGCGGGCAGGGTGAGGTAGGAGCGCTGGAATCCGTGTGCCTGTGCCAGGTGACATCCCCCAGGGCTCCTGGGATGGGGACATTTGTGCTGGGTGACATCCCCCAAGGATCCTGGAATGAGGACATTTGTGCCAGGCCCCATTCCCCCAGGGATCCTGGGATAGGGACATTCCCATCCTGATATTCAGACCCTGCCAGGTGACATCTCCCCAGGGCTGCTGGGACAGGGACATTCCCATCCTGATCCTGAGGCCCAAAATCCCCCCAGAGCTCCTGTGTGGGGGACATTTGTGCCAGGTGACATCTCCCCAAAGATCCTGGGACGAGGACATTCCCATCCTGATGCTCAGGCCCCAAACCCCCCAGGGCTCCTGGGATGGGGACATTTGTGCCAGGTGACATCCCCCAGGGCTCCTGGGATGAGGACATTCCCATCCTGATCCTGAGGCCCAAAATCCCCCCAGAGCTCCTGGGATGGGGACATTTGTGCCAAGTGACATCCCCCAAGGATCCTGGGATAGGGACATTCCCATCCTGATCCTGAGGCCCCTCAGGACTCCTGGGATGGGGACATTCCTATCCTGATGCTCAGGCCCCAAACCCCCCAGAGCTCCTGGGATGGGGACATTTGTGCCAGGTGACATCTCCCCAGGGCTGCTGGGATGGGGAATTCCCATCCTGATGCTCAGGCTCCTGTTCCAGGTAGGGCTCCAGCTCGCAGTGCCGGTGGCCAGTGTCCTGCAGGTGCCAGGAGCCCAGCCTCCAGCGGGATTTTGGGGGAATTTTTGGGCGTGGGAAAGGCTCCTGGGCCAGGCCGGGCTCCCCGGAGCGCTCCGTGAGAAAGGGGAGAGCTCAGGCTGGACAGCCACGGCTGGATCCTGACATCATGGACTGACATCATCCAGGGACTCCAAACATCCTCCCCAGCCCCAGCGCAGGATGAAAACAAAAAGGATTCCAAAAGTTTGTTTGTTTTCTTGGGAGATGGGCTCGAGGCTGGGGAGGAATCCAGCGGTTGCTCCCCAAATTCCCGTCCCTGGGATGAGCTGAGTGACCTGAGGGCAGAACAGGGACACAGTCTCAGCCTGGTTTTCCAGGGTTTATTTATCTGCTTCGAGGAGGAAAGAATTGCTGGATGTGGGTTTTGCAATAAGGGAGAAGGAGGAAAACATCCTGGGATGATCCTGATGGGGGAGGAAAGCGACGCAGAGATGAGGGGTGAAGGAGACTCCGTCATTCCTGGGGGGAATGAGCCCGGCCCTGGATGCAGGGGATCCCCAAAAGTGAAGGGAAAGGGGATTTGGGGGCTTGGTGGGCAGAGCCTGGATGCTGGTGTCACGCAGTGTGTCCCTGTGGAGGTCATCAAACACAGGAAACACTTAAAATCCTAAAAAACAACGTTAGTGCAAGTCTGGGAGTGCTGTGAGAGGAGAGGGATGGGTTTGTAGGGGCAGCACGGGGTGAGATCCTCCTGCAGCATTCCCAGGCTGGAATGGGCCAGGCAGGGCCACTGCAAGGGGACAGGGCTGTGTCCCTGTGCCTCGGCCACCCTGGGGGCTGGGATCGCCCTGGGGGGCTCCCCAAGTGCTCACCGGGGGGCTGACCCAGCTCCTGGGGTGCTCATCCTGATCCCAGGGTGCTCACACACCCTCCTCTGTGTGGTCATCCCACTTTTGGGGTGCCTGGCCACCCTCCTTGGGGTGCTTGCCCAGTTTTTGGGGTGCTCATCCCCCTCCTGGTCTCCTTGCCCACCATTCCCCAGGTGTTTTTCCGGCTCCTGGGGTGCTCATCCTGATCCCAGGGTGCTCACACATCTTCCACAAGTTGGTCATCCCATGTCTGGGGTGCTTGCCCAGTTTTTGGGGTGCTCATCCTCCTCCTGGCGTGCTCATCCTCCTCCTGGGTTCCTTGCCTACCATTCTCAGGGAGCTTTTCCAACTCCTGGGGCCCTCATCCTGATCCCAGGGTGCTCACACATCATCCCCAAGGTGGTCATCCCACTTTTGGGGTGCCTGGCCACCCATCCTGGGGTGCTTGCCCAGCTTTTGGGGGCTCATCCTCCTCCTGGCGTGTTCATCCTCCTCCTGGGTTCCTTGCCCACCATTCCCAAGGTGTTTTTCCAACTCCTGGGGTGCTCATCCTGATCCCAAGGTGCTCACCCACCCTCTTCTGGGTGGTCATCCCACTTTTGTGGTGCCTGGCCACCCTCCTTGGGGTGCTTGCCCAGTTTTTGGGGTGCTCATCCTGCTCCTGGTGTGCTCATCCCACTCCTGGGCTCCTTGCCCACCGTTCTTGGGGTGCTTTTCCAGCTCCTGGGGTGCTCATTGAGTCCTTGGGGTGCTGGTCAGGATTTGGGGTGCAGGATGAGGGGTGAAGAAGCAGACATGTAGGATTTTGAGTCCAGGAGCAGGGGATATGGGACTGGAAAATGTGGGGAATGTGGGGTGGGAATTTGGGGTGCCAGAGCAGCACATGGGGTGTGGGACTGGGTGATTTTGGGGTGCTCGGGGACACGGGGTGGCACCCAAGGGGACAGATGGGTGCTGGGAATGTGGGATTTGTGTCCTGGGAATCTTGGGGGGCCAGGATTGATCCGCGGGGGGCCTGGATCGGTACCGGGGAAAACGGAACGGGAATGGGGGAAAGCGGGATCGGTACCGGCATATGGGACAGGACTGGGAGAGAACGGGATCGGTACCGGGGAAAACGGAACGGGAATGGGGGAAAGCGGGATCGGTACCGGCATATGGGACAGGACTGGGAGAGAACGGGATTGGTACCGGGGAAAACGAAACAGGACCGGGAGAGACTGGGATCGGTACCGGGATATGGAACAGGGTTGGGGGAGAGCGGGATCGGGACTGGGGGAGACCGGGATCGGTACCGGGGAAAACGAAACAGGACCGGGAGAGACCGGGATTGGTACCGGGATACGGGACGGGACTGGGCGAGACCAGTATCGGTACCGGGAAAACGGAGCGGGACTGGGGGAGAGCAGGTCGGTCCCGGGGAAAACGGAACAGTAATGGAGAAAACCGGGTCGGTACCGGAGAAAAGGGAACAGGGCTGGGGGAGAGCGGGATCGGTACCGGGGATATGGGACGGTACCGGGGGAGACTGGGATCGGTACCGGGGATATGGGACGGTACGGGAGAGAGCTCGATCGGTACCGGGCGATACGAAACGGGACCCGGGGGGTGCGGGACGGGACGGGACGGGGCAGCCCCGGCCCGGGCGCTGCGGAGGGGCAGGAGCGGGGGCTGCGG
>NW_005054703.1:147654-149274 GCF_000277835.1 Geospiza fortis | reverse complement strand
GCCGGGACGGGGGGTTCGGAGCTGCTCCCCGGGTTTTGGAAGGGCTGGGAACAAACTGGGTGCTGCGGGGGCCAAATCCCCGTCTCCCAAGGGGATGGAAGGGTTTGGGGAGGGGGGAAACTGAGGCACGGGAGGGCCGTGCAGGGCTGAGCCTGCTGCGAGGGCCGGGGTCTGGCGGGGGATCACGTTTCTCTGTACTGGCATTGTCTGCGCTGCAAGGCGGCTGTTGATATAACTCTGTCTACACGAGGGCTTTTTTCTGGCCAAAAATCCTTCCCTTCCTGCCCTCCCGGGCTGAAACAGCAAGGCTTGCAAAACCGTCCGGGCAGAGCCGGCTGGAGCCTTCCCCCCGCTCCCGCTTCCTCCAGCTGAGCGCCGGGGACGAGGCTTCCCCGCTGTCCGCTCCTCGCCCCCCTCCCGTGCACCCCGAGACCCCCCCTCCCCTCCCGGGGCCGGCTGTTGCCCCCTTCCCATTGCCGTCCTGCCTTTATGAGCTCCTGATGGGATTAATTTAATTACGGGAGCCGGGGGGTGGGGGACGGGGTGGGAATCAGGCCCTGCCACGCATGGAGCAAGCCGGGGATTCACCCTCGTTTGGCTCCACAGGACCGAGATGATGAAATTCAAATTTCCGGGGAGCCAGAACCCCCTGGCATCCTCCTGACCCACCCCCGGCATCCCATGCGGGGGTTTGGTTCAATTTTGGGGTGTTGAGACCCCTCCCCGAGCTCCGAGCAGCGCCAGAAACGGCCAAACATTAAAATTTTGCCATTTCCGCGGCTGCGGGGAGGGAAAACACCGGGAGAGGGATTTGTGTTCCTCATGCCAGAGGTATCCTGAGGCCACCGGCTGCCCGAGGCTTGCCGGCCACCCCGGTGATGCCACCGCGGTGATGCCACCCGTCTGCAGCGGTGCCAGCGGAAGGGGAAGCGCCTCCCGTGCCGCCGCGTCGCTTCCAAGGATGCCAAAACGGGAAAGCGCCGGGAGATGCAGCCCTTGGAGCAGCCCCGGGGCGGTCAGGGAGGAAGGAACCGGCCGTGGCCCCGGTTTCCCTTCACCCGGCCCGGGAGCGGCCGCCGGGTCAGATCCGGGTCGGATCTCCGGTTGGGAAAGGCGGCGGGAAGGGCTGGAAGGGCTGGAAGGGCTGGAAGGGCTGGAAGGGCTCCCAGCGCCCCCGGCTGTGCTGGGACAGCGGTCCCGGGGCTCGGGGTGGCTCATCCCGGCCAGCCGGGGCTGGATGAGCATTTGGGATGGGATCCGAGACCCCTTGGGTGCCCCCAGCCCCGTGAGGATGGGATTGAGCCCATCTGGTACCCCGGCTCAGCTCCACATCCACAATTTGGGGTGCTTGGCTAAACTGGGGGGCTGAAACCCCCCTGTCCAACGTTCCACCACCCACTGGGAGAGAAACACGGGGGTGCAGAGCCCATGGGGGCTCACACAGCCCCCCCAAAGTGGGGGTTTGGGGGGATCTCCTCTCCCAAACTCCCACGGGGAGCTCAGCATCACCTCTGAGCTCCTGAGATTTCTGAGCTTCTGGCAGAACCACGGGACAGACGGACAGGGCTGGGGGGCTGAGCCCCCATTCCCGGCTGCAGGAGCTTCCCAGCCCTGCCTGGG
>NW_005054703.1:145227-147458 GCF_000277835.1 Geospiza fortis | reverse complement strand
GCTGGGAAACACATGGCCGGGAAGGACGGGGAGAGCCGGGGAGAACAAAGCGGTCGGGAGGGGATGCGGGGAGAGGAGGAGGAATGGATCGCCGTGGGGTTTCCCCGAAATTTCTCCCCGAGAAGGGAGTTTTCCGGGCAACAGCGTGTCCTCCGGCTTGCCTGTGGCTGTGCTGAGGATTTTTGGAGGTGTCTGGAGAGAAAAAGGCTCACCCTGCATGCCGAGGAGCTGTGGGAAGAGGAGGACCCGTTATCACCTGGCCAAGGGCTGCGGGAGGTCGCTGTGGACAAATTTGGTGTGGCAAACTTGAGTGGCAAACTTGAGTGGCAAACTTGAGTGGCAAACTTGGCATAGTAAACTTGAGTGGGAAACTGGAGTGGCAAAATTGGAGTGGCAAAATTGAGCGGCAAAACTGAGTGGTAAACTTGGAGTGGCAAACTTGAGCGGCAAAAATGAGTGGTAAACTTGGAGTGGCAAACTTGGCATGGCAAACTGGAGTGGCAAAGTTGGAGTGGCAAACTTGGCATAGTAAACTTGAGTGGCAAACTTGAGTAGCAGACTTGGCATGGCAAATTTGGCGTGGTAAACTTGAGTGGCAAACTTGGCGTGGCAAACTTGGCATGGCAAAGTTGAGTGGCAAACTTGGCGTGGCAAACTTGGCGTGGTAAACTTGAATGGCAAAGTTGGAGTGGCAAACTGGGATGCCAAACTTGAGTGGCAAACTTGGTGTGGCAAACTTGGCGTGGCAAAATTGAGGGGCAAACTTGGAGTGGCAAATTTGGCATGAAAAGCTTGGCATGGCAAACTTGAGTGACAAAATTGGCATGGCAAACTTGAGTGGCGAACTTGGCATGGCAAAGTTGGAGCGGCAAAGTTGAGTGGCAAACTTGGAGTAGCAGACTTAGCATGGGAAACTTGAGTGGCAAACTTGGCGTGGCAAACTCAGAGTGGCAAACTTGGCGTGGCAAACCAGGCTCCACACACGTGCGAAGGCAGTGGGAACATCCCGAGGGTTTGTCAGGGAGCCGGGAGCAGGGAAGGGAAGGGGTTAAGCCCTCGGGAAGGGGTTAAGGTGTGCTGGGAGGGGGGATTGTGAGGACAGGAAGCACAACGGGGGGGATGTTTACAGCCAGAGCCCCTGGGAGGATGCCCAGAGGGCTGGGAGCCCTTTGCAGGGACAGGGACAGGGACAGGAGAGCCCCACGTGTGTGGGGTTGGTTGTCAGGGCCCGTCCCCGTCTCCATTCCCTGTCCCTGCTGCCACCAGGCTCCTCTCCAAAGTGACAACAACCTCCCCGACATCCCCTTGGGCAGTGCAATTTCCAAATATTTTCCTTTGCAGCAGCTCTCCCTTTCGCAGGGACTGCTGCTCTTGGCCCGGGATGTGTTTTCCTCGGTGACCTGGCTGCAGAGGGGATGCGGGGAGACCTCACTCCCTGCACACAGCTCCTTCCATCCCGGCGTGCCTCAGCCTTGGCATCCTCCACGCCGAGCCCTGCACGAGGCTTTTTCCTCCTTTTGCTGTCACGGAAGAGCAGCAGAAGGAAAAGGCTCCCCTGGAGTGCTCCAATCATCCCTCCCACTCCCAGCCTGCCCCCGACCGACGTTTCCTGCCCCTGGAATTCGTTTGCTGCCCGGGATGTTTATTCGAGGCTCCGCGGTGCTCATTTCATGGCCCGGAGCGGGCGAAGGGCTTGGTTGGAGCCTGAACGCCGCTGCCCAGGGCTGGGGAGGGAATTTGGCTGCGGGTGCTCAGGGAAGCGTTGGCGGAGGGAGGATGTGCCTCGCACCGGAGGGAATCCGGGGTTGGGATCGTCCCTCCGCCGTGGATGTTGTGCTGGAGCCTCTCTGCCGTGCCCAGCGCCGGCTGCTGGCACAGCCCTGGGCATCCCGAACCCACCAGCTGGGATAAGGATGCTCTGGCAGGGAAGCGGGAGGTGGGGGATGGCATTGAGGGATATCTGAGCTCTTGGGGGGTGCTGAGTGGCTCTATCCCCCCGTGCCTCAGTTTCCCCAAGCCCACACAGGGGCTGTGATCTGGCCTGGCTCCCAGCCTGGCCTCCCAGCCTTGAATTCCTGCTTTGTGCCTGCCGGGCTGCTCGGAAGGTGCTCTGGGAAAGCAAATACTCCTCGGCCCGGCGTTTACAGGCTGGCGGCTCCTTCTGCCCCGCCGCCGGCGAGGGGCACCGGGAGAGGGGCTGAGCGGTGCCGGGGGGCGGGAGAGGGGCTGCT
>NW_005054703.1:123801-126429 GCF_000277835.1 Geospiza fortis | reverse complement strand
GGCGTGCGGGGGCGAGGGGCGGTGCGAGGAGCATTCCGCGCATATTTAAGGGCTCCGAGAGCCAGTGGGACTCTGCTCCGGTCGCTCCGTGGCTTTACAGCCCGGGACGCACCTATTGAAGGTCTCGCTTCCATCCCGGCCCCGGCTGGGGCAGAGAGGTTCCATCCGTGCTTCCTTCCACATCCCAAATCCTGCCTGCACAGCGAGGGATGCTTGGGACTCGCGCAGGATTTGGGGTGACTGGGATGGAGCTGCTGAGCCCCTGAGGGAATGCTGGGCTGGGCTGATGCCGCCTTTGAGGGCTCCTGGCGCCCACACGGGGATGAAGATCCCTCCTGCTCAGGGACCTTCAAGATGCACAAGGGGGAACCTGCACACGGGTGAGGATCCCTCCCATCTGGTGCCCTTTGGTGGGATCTTTGGCAGGGATGAGGAACCCAGGGTCCTTCAAGAGCTGGTGAGACCCACACAAGGATCAGGATCTTCCCCAACCTTTGGTGGGATCTTGGCAGGGATGAGGGTCTCTCCTGCCCAGTGTCCTTTGAGAGCTGGTGGCTCCCACAGGAGGATGAGGATCTTTCCTACCCTTTGATGTGATCTTCATGAGGATGAAGGTCCCTCCTGCCCGGTGTCCTTTGAGAGCTGGTGGCTCCCACAGGAGGATCTTTGGTGAGATCTTGGCAGGGATGAGGGACCTTCCTGCCCAGTGTCCTCCAAGGCCTGGTGTGACCCATATGAGGATGAAGATCTTTCCACCCTCTGGTGGGATCTTCACAGGGATGAGGGTTTCCTGCCCAGTACCCTTTGAGGTCTGGTGAGACCCACAGGAGGATCTTTGGTGGGATCTTCACAGGGATGGGGGTCCCTCCTCAATGTCCATTGAGGCCTGGTGAGGCCTACACAAGGATGAGGACCTTTCCCACCCTCTCGTGGGATCTTCATAGGGATGAGCGTCCCTCCTCAGTGTTCTTCAAGGCCTGGTGATTCCCACAGGAGGATGAGGATCTTTTCCACCCTCTGGTGGGATCTTCACAGGAATGAGGGTCTCCCCTACCCATTGTCCTTCAAGGCCTGGTGAGACCCACAGGAGGATGAGGATCTTTCCACCCTTTGGTGGGATCTTGGCAGGGATGACAGTCGTCCCTGCTCAGTGCCTGCGAGGTCTGGTGAGATTCACACGAGGATCCTTGGTGAGATCTTCACAGGGATGAGGGTCCCTCCTGCCCATTGTCCTGTGAGGCCTGATGAGACCCACATGAGGATCTTTCCCACCCTTTGGTGACATCTTAGCAGGGATGGATGAGGATCCCAGCGCCTTCAAGGCCTGGTGAGACCCTCAGGAGGATCTTTGGTGGCATCCTGGCAGGGATGGGGGTCCCTCCTGCCCTGCACCACGCCCGGAGCCTCCACTGCCCCAGCCTGCCCTGCAATGTGATCCTGTGCTGTTTATCTGCCAAGGCTTCCCCTCGGCTCTGTTTGCTCTTCCCGGCTCCCAGAACATCCCATCTGTGCCCCAGCCCCTTCCCAGTGCCTGTTTCATCCCCTTTCTCCTGCACCAGAGCTCCCAGCCTTGCTGGGGCCCGAGGTCAGGCTCATCCCAAACTCTCAGTGACACCAGAGAGGTCAGGCCCGTGGCTGTCCCTGCACGGCTCACCTTGCCCAGGGGGATGCTCAGCTCCTGCATCCCGGGCAGGGAGCAGAGGGACCCGGCAGGGGGATCCAGGAGGATCAGGAGGTGCCTGTGGGATCAGCATGGGGTTGCTGGGGGGGTTTGGCCCTGATCCGAATGAAAAACCTTGTTTGTCTAAAGCTTCAGCCCCGGGGTTACGTCAGCGTTCCGAGAACCCGAAAGAAAACACAGCACAAAAAGTCAAACAACAGAGGAGGGCTGAGCTATCCCCGCCTGCGGGGGGCGGGGGCCGAGCTCCGTGGGAGCAGCTCCCAGAGCCGCCTGTGCTCTGGGGGGCGGCAGGGATGGAGCTCATCCATCCCCCTCTCCCCTCCTTCCCTCCCGGCTGCTCCGTGCCCCACGCCTGGCCTCGGAGCCGGCACCGCATCCTCCTCCCCGCTGGCACCGCTGGCACCGCATCCCCCGCCTTGGCACGGCCGCGCTCGGACCTTGCCCCCAGGGCCTCTGTGACAGAGCAGCGAGCAGCCCAGGCTGGGCTCCCAGGCTGGCAGCAGCTCAGGGACACCAGGACACCCCCAGGGATGGCTGGGGACCTGTGTCCCCTGTTTGGGGTCTCTTGGGGACCGTGCCCCGGCGGGGTGAGGGGATGTGCTGCAGGCGGTGTGACCCTTCGGGGGTGTTTCCTCCTTGCCCCCAGGGCCTCTGTGACAGAGCAGCGAGCAGCTCCTGTGGCACAGCCCGCGATGTCCCACACTGGGAGCAGCTCAGGGACACCAGGAGAGCTCCAGGGGGGGACCTGTGTCCCCTGTTTGGGGTCCCTCCGGCACCGTGCCCCGGCGGGGTGAGGGGATGTGCTGAAGGCGGTGTGACCCCTCGGGGGTGTTTCCTCCTGTTAACCTGGGCTGGGCCCAGCAGAGGGCTGGGATCCCTCCTGCCAAGAGACCCTCGAGTCTGCAGAGGGTCCCCATCACTTGCAGGGCTCCCCCTCACTTGCAGGG
>NW_005054703.1:122670-123052 GCF_000277835.1 Geospiza fortis | reverse complement strand
GATGCACCCAGCGGGCAGTGCTGGGGACGGCCCCAAAACGCGGCTGTTTCACCCCAAAGCGCTCCACACCCCCGCTGCAGCGAGGTTTGGGCTCGGGGCCGCGCAAAGGGATGGGATGCAGGCTGCTCCTCTGACCCCCGGCTTTCTGGACCTCTCAGGGTTATCCTGATTGTCCCGCCTTGCCTTCATAATTAGTGGCTCTTTAGGGATCCATTTGCAAACTGCCTGGAGCGCGACCTTGGCTCCGCTCGCCCTCTTCCCCTGAGCTGCTCCGGCCACCCCGTTCCCCAGCGCTGCCCGACCCAGGGGGTTCCAGGCACCCTCTGCTCTCCCCAGGTACCCCCAAAACCGGTGAGGAACCCCCAGCTCCGGAGCCGCGGCC
>NW_005054703.1:116829-121661 GCF_000277835.1 Geospiza fortis | reverse complement strand
GTCATCCCCTACGTGATCAGCGGCAACTTCAGCGGTGAGTGAGAGCCCAGCGAGGGGTGCCCGGCCCCGCCGTGCCTCAGTTTCCCCGCCGGGCTGACCCCGCCGCCGCCCCTCCGCAGGCAGCCAGCGAGCCATCTTCCGGCAGGCCATGCGCCACTGGGAGAAGCACACGTGTGTCACCTTCCTGGAGCGCAACGACGAGGACAGCTACATCGTGTTCACCTACCGGCCCTGTGGGTGCGTGCAGGGCTGCTCCAGACCCGCTCTGGGGCTCGGTTTTGGGGTGGGATCCGTCTGTTTGGGGTGCAGGAGGTGCCGCAGCCGCCGGGGGATGAGGTCGGTGGCGCGGCACCAGCCCGGGCTTGCAGCGGGGCTGGAGCCAAAGGAAACAGGGGTTTGGACGAGCTCAGCATCTTCACGCGTCAGGGCACGGCCCTGGCCAAGCAGATGGTGGTTAGGAGGAGGATTTCCCCTGGAATGGGAGCCCCTGCGTGGGCGCAAACCCTGAGCCCGGGTCCAGAGCACAGGGACGGAGCAGCTCGGCTGCAGGGCAGGGGCAAGGATGGCACCAGGCGGGCACCCCTGGCATCAGGACCATGGGATGTGGGGCAGGAGCAAGGATGGCACCAGGGAGCTGGGTGGGACCCCTGGGTTGGGATGTGGGGCAGGAGCAAGGATGGCACCAGGGAGCTGGGCGGGCACCCCTGGCAGCAGGACCATGGGATGTGGGGCAGGAGCAAGGATGGCACCAGGGAGCTGGGCGGGCACCCCTGGCAGCAGGACCATGGGATGTGGGGCAGGAGCAAGGATGGCACCAGGGAGCTGGGTGGGCACCCCTGGCAGCAGGACCATGGGATGTGGGGCAGGAGCAAGGATGGCACCGGGCGGGCACCCCTGGCAGCAGGACCACGGGATCTGGGCCTGGTGCAGCTGTGCCATGCCGTGCTGGGCCGTGCCATGCTGTGCTGGGCCATGCCATGCCAGCAGCTGAGCTCTCCCGGTTTCCAGGCCGAGCTGAGGCTCGAGTTGCTCCCATGGGCAGGATGCCTGGAGTTCTGTATCAGGGATGATTCCCACATGCCCAGCGTTTACAAGCCTTTGTTATCATTCTTTCTTTTTCTATTCTTAGCCAGCCTTCTGATGAGAACCTTTTCTTCTATTCTTTTAGTATAGTTTTGATGTAATATATATAATTAAATAATAAGTCAGCCTTCTGAAACATGGAGTCAGATCCTCGTCTCTTCCTTCATCCTCTGACCCCTGTGAACACCGTCACAAATGATAACAAAGCCTTGTGGCTCAGACTCTCTCTGAGAGCCAGCTGACTGTGATTGGCCATTAATTAGAAACAACCAACATGGGCCAATCACAGATGCACCTGTTGCATTCCACAGCAGCAGATAACCATTGTTTGCATTTTGTTCCTGAGGCCTCTCAGCTTCTCGGGAGGAAAAATCCTAAGGAAAGGATTTTCCATAGAAGATGTCTGTGACAGATGTCCACAGCAGAGAGCCAGGAACCAGCTGGTTGCTCCCCTGCAGGTGCTGCTCCTACGTGGGCCGCCGGGGAGGGGGACCCCAGGCCATCTCCATCGGCAAAAACTGTGACAAATTCGGCATCGTGGTGCACGAGCTGGGCCACGTCATCGGCTTCTGGCACGAGCACACGCGCCCTGACAGGGATGACCACGTCTCCATCATCAGGGAGAATATCCAGCCAGGTGGGGATGAGATTCCCTCCTCCTCCTCCTCCTCCTCCTCCTCCTCCTCATCCCTGCTCCGGGGTGCTGCCGAAGTCGGGGTTCCCCTGGCAGTGCCCCCATCCTGTGCTCCTCAGGGCAGGAATACAACTTCCTCAAGATGGAGCCTGAGGAGGTGGAGTCGCTGGGGGAGACCTATGACTTCGACAGCATCATGCACTACGCCAGGAACACCTTCTCCAGGTACAGCCTGGGTGTCCCCTGCTGTCCCCTCACATCCTGGGCACAATGGCACCGTGTCCCCAACCCCTGAGGGTGGTTAGCAGCTGTGCACAGAGCTAATTCCCTCCAAGAAAGGTTCCCATTGGCGTTCTGGCTGGGATGAAACCCCTCAGGTCCCTTCCCAGAGCAGGGAATTGCTGTCCCCGCTGGGGACACGTCCCCACTGACTCACCGGCCCACAGGCTTTAATTAGCCAGGTTGCTTTAATTAGCCAGGCTGTTTTTAGCATCCTTCCCCGGCAGTGAGGCCGCAGGGCCGGCCATTCCCATCCAGCTCATCCCTTTCCTGCCCCAGGGGCATCTTCCTGGACACCATCCTGCCCAAGTACGACGTGAACGGCGTCCGGCCCGCCATCGGCCAGAGGACACGGCTCAGCAAAGGGGACATTGCCCAGGCCCGCAAGCTCTACCGCTGCCCAGGTGAGTGCCACCCCCCGAGGGCACTGACAGCCCAGGGCAGCACCCCCAGGTTGTATTTCCCTCATCTTTACCCCACATCTTGGCAAAAGCGGCGTCATGCTGGGTGGATTCCCTGTTTGCAGGGGTTTTGGGTTCTCACTGCTGTGGGATTTCCCAAAGAGCACTCAAGGTGCCTCCTCCGTCCACTTTGGGGGGCTGTGAGCAGATCTGCCTGTGTGAGGGTGTCCTCAGCTGCCCTCTCTGCCCATTCCTGCAAGAAAAGAGCCTTGGGTGTGCACAGACAATTTGTGGGTCTTCGCTGATGCCAAATGGAGACTCCAGGAGATGTGGAAATTACACAGCCATGAGTGGAGAAAGGTGACGATTCAGGCAGTGAGGAAGGGATGTGAAAGCCTTGAAAGGTGGATGCTCAACCTGACTTCACCATTGCTCCCATCTGGGACAAGCCATGGTCCCTTTTAATTCCTTTTAATCATAACACTCCCACCCTGAGCATTGACCCAAAAAATCCTCTCCAGAGCATCTTCTTGGAGCAGCCCTCAAAAGAGCATCCTCCAAAATCATCCCCAAAGATAATCTGCCAAAGAAATCCCCCGAAGAGCATCAGCCAAGAAATCCCCTAAAGAACATCCCCCAAAAAACATCCCCCAAAGAAATCCCTTAAAGAACATCCCCCAAAGAAATCCCCTAAAGAACATCCTGCAAAGAGCATCCTCCAAAAGCATCTCCCAAAAAGCATCCCCCAAAGAAATCCCACAAAGAGCATCCTCCAAAAGCGTCCCCAAAAATAATCTCCCAAAGAAATCCCCCAAAGAGCATCAGCCAAGAAAATCCCCTAAGAGCATCTCCCAAAAAACATCCCCCAAAGAAATCCCACAAAGAGCATCTCCCAAAAAGCATCCCCCAAAGAAATCCCACAAAGAGCATCCTCTAAAGAGCATCTCCCAAAAAAATCTCCCAAATAATCCTTCAAAGAGCATCTCCCCCAAGAGCCTCCTGCAAGAGCATCCCCCCAAAAAATCCTACAAAGAGCATCTCCCCTGAGAATTCCTACAAAAGAATCCTTAATGGAAGAGCAACCCTCCTCCAAGAGCATCTCCCAAAAAGCATCCCCCAAAGAAATCCCCTAAAAAGCATCCTCCAAAGAACATCATATAAAGAGAATCTCCCCAAAAAATCTCCCAAAAAATCCTTCAAAGGGCATCTCCCCCCAGAGCCTCCTGCAAGACCATCCCCCAAAAAATCCTACGCAGAGCATCTCCCTGTAAAATTCCTCCAAAAGAATCCTTCAAGGGAAGAGTATCCCCCCCAAGAATCCTTAAATGGAAGAAAAACCCTCCTCCAAGAGCATCTCCCAAAAAACATCCCCCAAAGAAATCCCACAAAGAACATCCTCTAAAGAGCATCCCCCAAAAAGCATCCCCCAAAAGGCATCCCCCAAAGAATTCCCCTAAAAAGCATCTCCCAAAAAACATCCCCCAAAGAATTCCCCCAAAGAGCATCTCCCCAAAAAATCTCCCAAAAAATCCTTCAAAGAACATCTCCCCCCAGAGCCTCCTGCAAGAGCACCCCCCAAAAAATCCCACACAGAGCATCTCCCTGTAGAATTCTTCCAAAAGAATCCTTCAAGGCAAGAGCATCCCCCTGCCCCCAGAGCATCTTCCAAGAGCATCCCCCTGAGAAATCCTCCACAGACCATTCCCCCAAGAGCAGAGCATCTCCTGAGAGCATCCTCTGACCCCACAAACACCCTTGGGGAGCGAAACCTCCTCGGAGCCTCCTCCAAGAGCCTCCTCCACCCCACCCCTGCCCCCAGAGGGGTTTGGGGACATCCTGATCCCATCAGAGCCCACAAATCCCCGCGGGGCTGGAGCAGAGCATCAGCAGAGCTCTGTTGTCACCTCGGAGGGCTCTGGGGCTGTGACCGTGAGCGGTGGCATTGTCCCAGGAGCGGGGAGGAGGTGGCTGGCACGAGTGCCCCGACAGCAGGCACGTGCTCCGGGGCTGTGCTGCCAACATCTGCAAGGAGTTTGGCTCCCGCACGCTCCCGCTTAATTCCAGCGACTAATTAGCAGCCTGGAAGAGAGGGAAGCCTTTGTGAGGGGCCCCACGGCCGTGCCGCCTTCAGGGGAGCAGGAAAAGTGATTAGTTTGGAGCGAGGGAAAGCAAAAAACAACAACAAAAAAAAAAGAATGGAGGAGCCCTCCCGAAAAAAAACCTCTGTGGATCACAAGCGTCCCCTTCTTTTGTTTCCAGCGCAAAGGGAAAAAAAGGCAGCGAGCCCAGGTTTCAAGCGGGCTTTTTTTTTTTTGCAGCGTTTCACCTTCCAGCCGAGCGGGCCGGTGGGGAGGGGGGCGGCGGAGCTCGGTGTGCAGCCTCATGTGGCTTCCAGATGGCAGCGCTGGGCCGGCTCCAGGCGCGGGAGCTGCCCG
>NW_005054703.1:111362-116765 GCF_000277835.1 Geospiza fortis | reverse complement strand
TTTTTTTTTGGGTCCTCAGGGCTGGGAATTTGGATAGGAAAAGGGCGCTGGGGTGGGGGTGAAGGCAGTGATGCCCTTCCTGCTGCTAGGGGATGCATC
The DNA here is from genome assembly GCF_000277835.1 of Geospiza fortis. Classification (NCBI taxonomy): domain Eukaryota; kingdom Metazoa; phylum Chordata; class Aves; order Passeriformes; family Thraupidae; genus Geospiza; species Geospiza fortis. The sequence goes on along the minus strand of NW_005054703.1, from coordinate 116,666 downwards.
TAACCCCTTCCCTTGATAGTAAAAGGTTTTAAAATCATAAAATTCAGGGAATTAGAAAGAAGGTAGACTTAGTGGGGCCTTGAAAAAATGTTAAAAATAGACTCTGAAAATGTTAGGTTGTGTGATTGCCCGATCGTGTGAAATTGCACCTGCGTAAGCAGTATGTGAGAAATGATATAACTGTTAGATGTGATGATTGTTTAGTAATTAAATATAATTATTGTTTAATCGTAAGAAGAATCATGAGAAACTGTGTTAGAAGTTTGAGGAGCCCATGCTTGGCTGAAATCTATGTATACAATCGAACAACATAAGTTTAATAATTAACATGAAAGTTACATAACGATAGAATATAAAAACATATTCATCCCGAGCCCATGTTGGGGTCAGATTTGGGTTGGACACCCAGAGCTCTTCGATAAAAGCACCTGAACAGAATCATTCTGGTGATTACGTGTTTCTGAACACTGACACCTTTACTACAGGGTGCTGGTTGTAGCAGCGGCTGCAGGGTGAGGTTGGCTTGCTGTGACAGTGGTCACAGGGGTTCTTGGATGAGGCAAGAGACGAGAATGTTGACTCCATGTTCAGAAGGCTTGATTTATTTTTTTATTTTATATATATAGATATTATAACCATACTAAAAAGAAATAGAAGGAAAGGTTTCCTCAGAAGGCTAAGCTAAGAATAGAAGAGGAAAGAATGATAACAAAGGCAGCTGGCTCGGACAGAGAGAGAGAGCCAGCTCTGCCGTGACTGCTCACTGAATTTAAACATCCACACAATCACAGATCCACCTGTTGCATTCCACAGCAGCAGATAACCATTGATTACATCCTGTTTCTGAGGCCTCTAAGCTTCTCAGAAGGAAAAATCCTAAAGAAAGGATTTTTCATAAAAAGGATGTCTGTGACAGACTAGTGGGTTTGGGGGTCTCTTTTGTCTCTTTGGTGCTTGTTATGGTTTATTTAGGAGGGATGTTGGTAGTGTTTGTTTATTCAGTGTCATTGGCAGCGGATCCTTATCCAGAGGCTTGGGGTAGTTGGGGTGTTGTTGGTTATGGGATGGGGTTGGTTGGGGTGGTGGGGTTTGTTCTAGGGGGTGTGTTGGGGTTATTAGCGGGTGAGGGGATGGTGAATAGTGGGGGTTTGAACCCCGCTTTTCTGAGGGGTCTGAACGCCGCTTTTCTCCTTCTGCAGCCTGTGGGGAGACACTCCAGGACAGCCAGGGCAACTTCTCCTCCCCGGAATTCCCCAATGGATACTCTGCCCACATGCACTGCGTCTGGAGGATCTCGGTCACCCCCGGAGAGAAGGTACTGACTGCTGGGGTGACGGCTCCTGCCCTCTCCCAGCCCTCCTCTCCCTCCTCCCAGCCCTGTTTTGGGGTGTCCCGAGCCCCAGCATCCCCCTGTGGGGTCTGGCTTCCACCAGGTTCCCCCAGCTCCCGGCAGCTGGGGCACGGGGGGAGCTCACCCCACGCTCCTCCTGCTCCTTCCCACCCTTAGATCATCCTGAATTTCACCACCCTGGACCTGTACCGAAGCCGGCTGTGCTGGTACGACTACGTGGAGGTGAGAGACGGGTTCTGGAGAAAGGCCACGCTGCGAGGTAACAACCCGGGGCCTCCTGCCCGCCCCTCCTGCCGCCGGCGCCACCCCGGGGCCGGCAGGGGGACCAAGGGATTCCCTCACCCTCTCCCTGCCTGCCTGCTATTCCAAACCCCTGGGGAGGGGGGAGTCACCCCCCAGAGGGGTTATTGAGGTGAACGGAGCTCCCGGTTTAGCCCACGCCAGTGGGAGCAGTCTGGGAGATCCAGCTGGATGGCACCTCTGTCCCCAGGGAGTGCTGGTGTCCCATCCCACCCCGAGGAGCTGGGTGTTCCCCAGGGAGGTTCCAGGGAGATTCCAGCGTCCTCATCCCATCCCTGTGATGTTCCCCAGGGAGATTCCAGTCCCTGGGATGTTCCCTGGGGAGATTCCAGTGTCCTCATCCCATCCCTGTGAGGTTCCCCAGGGACATTCCAGTCCTGTGATGTTCCCCAGGGAGATTCTAGGATCCCAATCCCATCCCCATGATGTTCCCCAGGGAGATTCCAGCATCCCAGTCCCATCCCTGTGATGTTCCCCAAGAGATGCCAGTGTCCCATGCCATTCTGAGAAGCTGGGTGTTCCCCGGGGAGATTCCAGCATCCTGGTCCCATCCCTGGGATGTTCCCCAGGGAGATTCCAGTCCCTGCGATGTTCCCCGGGGAGATTCCATGGTCCTGGTCCCATCCCTGGATGTTCCCCAGGGAGATTCCAGCATCCCAGTCCCATGCCTGTGGTGTTCCCCAAGAGATGCCAGTGTCCTCATTCCATCCCCGTGGTGCTCCCCAGGGAGAATCCAGGGTTCTGGTGCCATCCCTGGGATGTTCCCCAGGGAGATTCCAGTCCCTGGGATGTTCCCCAAGAGGTTATGGGGTCCTGGTCCCATCCCTGGGATGTTCCCCAAGGAAATTCTGGGATCCCAGTCCTATCTCTGTGATGTTCCAGGGAGATTCCAGTGTCCTCATCCCATCCCTGTGATGTTCCCCAGGGAGATTTCAGTCCCTGGGATGTTCCCCAAGAGATTCTGGGGTCCTGGTCCCATCTCTGGGATGTTCCCCAGGGAGGTTCCAGGATCCCAGCTCCATCCCTGTGATGTCCCCCAGGGGGATTCCAGCATTCCCATCTCTGTGATGTTCCCCAAGAGATGCCAGTGTCCCAGTCCCACCCCAAGGAGCTGGATGTTCCCCAGGGAGATTCCAGCATTCCCATCTCTGGGGTGTTCCCCAGGGAGATTCCAGTCCCTGTGATGTTCCTCAGGGTGATTCCAGTGTCCCTGTCCCGTCCCTGTGATGTTCCCAAGAGATGCCAGCGTCCTGGTCCCATCCCTGGGATGTTCTCAAGAGATGCCAGCGTCCTGGTCCCATCCCTGGGATGTTCTCCAGGGAGATTCCAGGATCCCAGCCCCGTCCCCATGAGCTGGATGTTCCCCAAATCCCAGGATTCCCAAATCCCCTGGAATCAGCAGCTGAAGTGAAGCAGCCAGAAAAGCCGGAGGGGACTGGGGAGGAGTGCAGGGAGAAGCAGCCCTTGGCTTTGGGCTGGAAAGGGGCAGTGGGGGCACCAGGAGGAGGTGGAGGTGATGAAGTAAAGGTCATGAGGAGGAAGAGGAAGTCATGGTGAGGTGGACAAGGTGGCAGCGAGGAAGAAGAGATGATGATGAGAAAGAGAAGGAGAGGGCAAGGAAGAGGAGATGGCGGCGAGGAAGAGGAGGTGGCAGTGAGGAAGAGGTGGTGGTGAGGAAGAAGAGGTGGTGGTGAGAAAAAGGAGATGGCAGTGAGGACGCGGTGGTAGCAGTGAGGAAGAGGAGATGGCAGTGAGGAAGAGGAGGTGGCGGAGAGGAAGAGGAGGTGGTGGTGAGGAAGAGGGGGTCATGAGGAGGAAGAGGAGGTCATGAGGAGGAAGAGGAATTCATGGTGAGGTGGACAAGGTGGCAGCGAGGAAGAAGAGGTGATGATGAGAAAGAGAAGGAGAGGGCAAGGAAGAGGAGGTGGCGGTGAGGAAGAAGTGGTGGTGAGGAAGTGGTGGTGGTGAGTAAGAAGAGATGGTGGTGAGAAAAAGGAGATGGCAGTGAGGAAGGGGAAATGTAATGAGGAAGAGAAGCTGGTGAGCAGGAAGAGGAGGTGGCGGTGAGGAAGAAGTGGTGGTGAGGAAGTGGTGGTGGTGAGTAAGAAGAGATGGTGGTGAGAAAAAGGAGATGGCAGTGAGGAAGGGGAAATGTAATGAGGAAGAGAAGCTGGTGAGCAGGAAGAGGAGGTGGCGGTGAGGAAGAAGTGGTGGTGAGGAAGTGGTGGTGGTGAGTAAGAAGAGATGGTGGTGAGAAAAAGGAGATGGCAGTGAGGAAGGGGAAATGTAATGAGGAAGAGAAGCTGGTGAGCAGGAAGAGGAGGTGGCGGTGAGGAAGAAGTGGTGGTGAGGAAGTGGTGGTGGTGAGTAAGAAGAGATGGTGGTGAGAAAAAGGAGATGGCAGTGAGGAAGGGGAAATGTAATGAGGAAGAGAAGCTGGTGAGCAGGAAGAGGAGGTGGCGGTGAGGAAGAAGTGGTGGTGAGGAAGTGGTGGTGGTGAGTAAGAAGAGATGGTGGTGAGAAAAAGGAGATGGCAGTGAGGAAGGGGAAATGTAATGAGGAAGAGAAGCTGGTGAGCAGGAAGAGGAGGAAGAGGAGATGGCGGTGAGGAAGAGGAGATGGCAGTGAGGAAGAGGAGATGGTGGTGAGGAAGAGGAGATGGCAGTGATGAAGAGCAGGTGGAGGTGAGGAAGAGGAGGTGGTGAGGAGGAAGAGGAAGTGGCAGTGAGGAAGAGGAGGGAATGGTGAGGAAGAGGAGATGGCGGTGAGGAAGAGGAGATGGCAGTGAGGAAGAGGAGATGGTGGTGAGGAAGAGGAGATGGCAGTGATGAAGAGCAGGTGGAGGTGAGGAAGAGGAGGTGGTGAGGAGGAAGAGGAAGTGGCAGTGAGGAAGAGGAGGGTTCCAGCACGGCAGCCCAGCACGCCTTCCTCCCCAGGCAGGTTCTGCGGGAACAAGCTGCCCGAGCCCATCATCTCCACCGACAGCCGCCTGTGGGTGGAGTTCCGCAGCAGCAGCAACTGGGTGGGCAAAGGTTTCTTCGCCGTCTACGAAGGTAGGGGGGAGCAGCGGGGCCCAGGGGGCGGCGCGGGGCCCGGGGGGGCTCAGGCTGCTGCTCCTCCCTTCCAGCCATCTGCGGGGGGGACGTCAAGAAGGACAACGGCCACATCCAGTCCCCCAACTACCCCGATGACTACCGGCCCAGCAAGGTGTGCGTCTGGAAAATCACCGTGTCCGAGGGCTACCACGTGGGATTGACCTTCCAGTCCTTCGAGGTGGGTCAGCATCCCCCCACAAGTGAAACAGGGGTGTCCTGGTTCAGGGCAAATCTGGGAGAGAATCCCCAAAGGGGCTCCTCTAGGAAAGCAGATTCGAATGAATCTGCTTTTTTCCAAGGCGGTATTTTCTCCCGGATGGGTTCTTTCCAACTGGTCTGGGAGAAAATAGCTCCTTGGAAAAAAAGTGGAAAAAACCTGTTTATTTAGCAATAAAACTTAAACAATATTAAACAATAAAACACCTTGTTGCTCCCAAAGAGATGGCAAATTGAGAAAGTCCCTCCCTGGGTTGAGCTCAGCTCACTCAGGCTCTGCTCAGTCCCTCTGGTGCTGGAAATGTCACAGGCCAGGCCCAGCCCAGTGGCCACAGGGGCAGC
>NW_005054703.1:106438-110646 GCF_000277835.1 Geospiza fortis | reverse complement strand
TCTTTCCCTCCCTGAAATTTGGGTGTCCTGGTGCAGGGTAAATTTTGGAGAGTTCCCCCAAAGGGGCTTTTCTAGGAAAGCAGATTCAATCGGCCCCTCCCTGCAACCGGTCCAGGAGAAAATAGCTCCTTGGAAAAAAGTGGGAAAAAACCTGTATATTAAACAATAAAACCTAAACAATATTAAACAATAAAATCCCTTGCTGCTCCCAAAGAGATGACAAACTGAGAAAGTCCCTCTGTGGGCTGTAGCTCAGCTCACTCAGGCTCTGCTCAGTCCCTCCGGTGCTGGAAATGTCACAGGCCAGGCCTGGCGGGCCACAGGTGCAGCTGCCAGTGCTCTGCTGGTGCTCAGTCCAGAGCAGGTTTAAACAGCTCCAAAGAAAAAGGAAAAAAGAAAAAAAAACCCACAGTCCAGGGAACTTCTTTGCCTCAGCTAGCTAAACTAAGTAAAACAAAAGAGAGCTCTGTCCCACTGTCTGTCCATCCGCAGACAGCACAGTCCAGGAGCAGCAATGTGGAGGAGTGAGTGAAGTGTCTGAAAACAAACTGAGCTTCTTCTGTCCCCCCTTCACTCTCTGCAGCAAGTGCAAAACTTAAAGGTGCAAAACTTATTATTCAGCATAAACAGAACAGACAGTTGGGGATAAAAGCAACGCAGGACAATGGGTCTCCTCCAGCCAGGTCTCATAAGCTCTTGGAGATCTATTTCACACCCAAGATAGCTCAGCTACCTCAGAAGGCATAAAATCAGCAGGATGGCTTGTGTGGTAGTGTTGGAAATGAAGAGGTTTTAATAAAAGGCAAAATAACAAAGCTCTTTGCAGAGAAAAACCGAGCCAGGTGCAAGAGGTTCTTGCCCCTGGTAAAACACCTCACAAAATCAATTAGTTTCTTTGTTTTCTTCTTTTTCTAGTGAATTTCTCAGGCTGGACTTTTTAGCTTTTGTCCAATTAGCTATCCTTAAGCTTGAGGTGAATTCTCCAAGTCCTGTGAGGTGTCTTTTCACCTAACTGAGGAGAGAAACTTGTGGGCTCTTTTCCTTTTGGAGGAGACAAAGGGACAGTTTTGTCACTCTGTCGACAGGGAGCACATTCCTATGTCCCCGAGGCTGGGGAGGGGTCATCTCCTCATCCCAGCGCTCCCTCAGGATGGGCTTGGGGCTGCTGTGTCCATCAGCACCACCTCCGTGCCTCAGTTTCCCCTCAGGACAGGGATGGGAAGGGTTTGGGGGTGCTGGGACAAAACCAGCCCTGTTCTGTGGCAGCAGCTCCCTGACAGGGTGAGAAACACAACTTTCCCAGGCATGGTACTGGGAAAAGGCCGGGAGGGAATCAGAGAAAAGAATGAGAAACAGTTCTGATCTTAACTCGCTGCACCTGCCACTGTGAGCATGTGGAATGTGCTGTGCAGATTTGTTCACCAAAGGGAGGGTTCTTAATTAACCAAGAGTGATGGTGTTTTAATTAAAGGACCCATCAGGTCAACCTGCATCGAGATAAGAGAGAAAAGAACAATGGGTTTCTTAATAAAGATGATTGATCAGCACTCTGTGAATGCATGGAGTCTGTAGCAATTATTACCCTGCCGAGGGCTGTCTTACTGTGCCACCTTATTGTGCCACCTCACTGTGACATCTCACTGTGCCACCTTACTGTGACACCTTACTGTGATATCTTTCTTACTGTGACATCTTCCTGTGACATCTTTCTTTCCGTGACATCATACTGTGACATTTTACTGACCATCTTACTGTGACATCTTTCCTACTGGCCACCTTCCTGTGATGTCTTACTGTGACATATTCCTGGCCACCTTACTGTGGCATATTACTGTGACACTTTACTGTGACACCTTACTGTGACATCTTTCTTACTGTGACACCTTACTGTGACATCATACTGTGACATCTTTCCTACTGGCCATCTTCCTGTGACATCTCACTGTCTACCTTACTGTTACATGTTACTGTGACACCTTACTGTGGCATCTTACTGTGACATCGTACTGGCCATCTGTGCCATCTTACTGTGACATCTTACGGTGACAGCTTTCTTACTGTGACACCTATCTTACAGTGACATTGGCCATCTTACTGTGACACCTTACAGTGACACCTTACTGTGCCACCTTACTGTGCCACCTTACTGTGACATCTTTCCTTCTGTGATATCTTTCTTACTGTGATAACTTACTGGCCATCTTACCGGTGACATCTTACTGTGACACCTTTCCTTCTGTGATATCTTTCTTACTGTGACAACTTACTGGCCATCTTACTGTGACATCTTTCTTACTGTGCCACCTTACTGTGACACCTTACTGTGACATCTTACTGTGACACCTTTCCTTCTGTGATATCTTTCTTACTGTGACAACTTACTGGCCATCTTACTGTGACATCTTTCTTACTGTGACATCTTTCTTATTGTGACATCCATCTCACAGTGACATCTTTCTGTGACATCTTCCTATGACATCGTACTGGCCATCTGACTGCGCCATCTTACTGTGCCATCGTCCTTACTGTGCCACCTCACTGTGCCCTCTGTCCTGCCCCCCCAGATCGAGCGCCACGACAGCTGTGCCTACGATTACCTGGAGATCCGCGACGGGAGCAGCGACTCCAGCAGCCTCATCGGCCGCTACTGCGGCTACGACAAACCCGACGACATCAAGAGCACCTCCAACAAGCTCTGGATGAAATTCGTGTCCGACGGCTCCATCAACAAGGCCGGCTTCGCCGTCAACTTCTTCAAAGGTTTGGGGGGAGCTCTGGGGGGTGCTGGGAGTGCTGCAGCCCCCCGGCCGCTCACCCCCTCCCCGTGCCCTGCCCAGAGATGGACGAGTCCCCCCGCCCCAACAACGGCGGCTGCGAGCAGCGCTGCGTCAACACCCTGGGCAGCTACAAGTGTGCCTGCGACCCTGGCTACGAGCTGGCATCCGACAAGCGCCACTGCGAGGGTGAGTGTGACCCTGAGACCCCCCAAAACCCTCCCTGTGCCCCTTGGTGCGCCCCCAGCCCCGTGGAGGTGACGGGCGCTGGGTGGTGCCGCCCTGCAGCCGCCTGCGGAGGGTTCCTCACCAAGCTCAACGGCTCCATCACCAGCCCGGGGTGGCCCAAGGAGTATCCCCCCAACAAGAACTGCATCTGGCAGCTGGTGGCCCCCACCCAGTACCGCATCTCCCTCCAGTTCGACTTCTTCGAGACCGAGGGCAACGATGTGAGTGGGGGGTGCAGCCCCTCTCTGCCCATGCCACCCCTTCCTTACCCACACCAGGGGTGCAGCCCCAAAACCCTCCAGGCACAGGCAGCCTTGGTGGCAGCACATTCTGGGAGGTTTTCTCCTCTTTTAGGGGACAATTGGCTCCCACCTCAGAGCCCCCAGTCCCAAAACCTTCCAGCCATGGGCAGCCTGGCTGGCAGCACATTTTGGGGGGTTTTCTCCTCTTTTGGGGGACAATTTGCTCCTACTACAGAACTGGGGGTGCAGCCCCCGGTCCCAAAACCCTCCAGCCATGGGCAGCCTGGCTGTCAGCACATTTTGGGGAGTTTTCTCCTCTTTTGGTGGACAAGTGGCTCCTTCTTCAGAGCTGGGGGTGCTCTCAGGTTCTGCTGGTGTCCCCAGGGTGTCCCCAGCCCCGTGTCACCCCCAGGTGTGCAAATATGACTTTGTGGAGGTGCGCAGCGGGCTCACGGCTGACTCCAAGCTGCACGGGAAGTTCTGCGGCGCCGAGAAGCCTGAGGTCATCACCTCGCAGTACAACAACATGAGGATCGAGTTCAAGTCCGACAACACCGTCTCCAAGAAGGGCTTCAAAGCCCATTTCTTCTCAGGTAGAGCTGCCTGGCCCCAGCACGGGCACCCCCTGCCCTCCCTCACCCAGCCAGCTCCCCCCAAAGCGCCGCTAACGCTTCCCCTGCCCACGCCGGGGGTGCAGCCCCAAAACCCTCCAGCCACGGGCAGCCTGGCTGGCAGCACTTTTTGGGAGGTTTTCTCCTCTTTTAGGGGACAATTGGCTCCTATTTCAGTACTAGGGGTGCAGCCCCTGGTCCCAAAACCCTCCAGCTATGGGCAGCCTGGATGGCAGCACATTTTGGGTTTTTTTTCCCTCTTTTGGGGGATAATTGGCTCCTACTTCAGAACTGGGGGTGCAGCCCCAAAACCCTCCAGGCACAGGCAGCCTTGCTGGCAGCACATTTTGGGG
>NW_005054703.1:101858-103842 GCF_000277835.1 Geospiza fortis | reverse complement strand
AAGCACCCCACCCCCTTGGTTTTGTCATTGACCAGCTGACCTTGTTTGTTTTATTTTTTTTTTCCCCTTTCCCCCAATTTTTGCCGTGTCTGTGACATTTCCTATCGATGAGTAAAGAGGGACTCCCGCGTCCTGGTCTTTCTTGTGCATCTTTGGTTGTCACTGTGTGTTTTTCTGCCTCTCCCCCCGTCCGTCCTGGCAGCAGGTAATGGTGGCACCCATGGGTGAGCCCACGGGAGAGGAGGAGCCGTCCGTGCCTGCAGGGGCTGGGATGCTGGAGCTGCTTTGCTGCTGCCCGGGGGCGCTTGCTTGGCTGGAGGGCAGCGGGGCTGGAGGGCCTGGGGAGGATGGAATTGCACCTTTCCAGGCTTTCCCAGCCCGCTCAGGGATGCCTCTGCTCTCTCCCAGACAAGGATGAGTGCTCCAAGAACAACGGGGGCTGCCAGCACGAGTGCCTCAACTCCTTCGGCAGCTACGAGTGCCAGTGCCGCAGCGGCTTCGTGCTGCACGACAACAAGCACGACTGCAAGGAAGGTGGGTCCAGCCCGCCCCCAATTCCCTTGGGAACCCCCCAGCCGCACCTCTGTGACCCTCCTGGCTGTCCCCACAGCTGGCTGTGACCACAAGGTGACATCTGTCTCGGGGACCATCACCAGCCCCAACTGGCCCGATAAATACCCCAGCAAGAAGGAGTGCACCTGGGCCATCAGCACCACGCCGGGGCACCGCATCAAGCTGGTAGGGGTTGGGGGGTGGGGGGCACTGGGGTCCCCTCTGCCGAGCCCCAGCCTCACCCAGATCCTTGGAGATCTTCGACGGGAAGGACGCCAAGGCCCCGGCGCTCGGCCGCTTCTGCGGCGCCAAGGAGCCCGAGCCCATCGTCTCCTCGGGCAACAAAATGTTCCTCAAGTTTGTGTCTGACAACTCCATCCAGAAGAAGGGATTCGAGGCCACCCACAGCACAGGTACCTGGGTGGGGTTGGAAATGGGGTTATGGGGTGGGGGCACAGCCTGGGCACCCCTAAAGCCCGGCTCTCCCGCAGTGTGCGGGGGCCAGGTGCGCGCCGAGGTGAAGACCAAGGACTTGTATTCCCACGCACAATTTGGGGACAACAACTACCCGGGGGGCTCGGACTGCGAGTGGGTGATCATGGCCGAGGAGGGCTTCGGCGTGGAGCTCATCTTCCAGACCTTTGAGATCGAGGAGGAGGCTGACTGTGGATACGACTACATGGAGCTCTTCGACGGCTACGACGGGACAGCCCCGCGCCTCGGCCGCTTCTGCGGCTCTGGGGTGAGCCTGGCATGTGGGGTGGGGGGCAAGGAGTGAGAGTTCAAGGTGAGGGATGAGGCAGAGCCAGAGCAGTGTGGAGAAATCCCCACGGGAATTTGTGTGATGATTCCCACTCTGCACAGTGCAAATTCCCATTCTGCACAGTGCAAATCCCCACGGGAATTTGGTCTGGTGTGATGATTCCACCCTCCCCCGTGCAAATATTCCCAGCCACAATGGGTGCTCACCTCAGGGGTGCTCGTGGATCAGCAATGTGGAGAAATCCCCATGGGAATTTGGCCTGGTGTGATGATTCCCACTTGCCATTCCCACCTGCCATGGGCGCTCACCCCGGGGCTGCTGGTGGATCTGAGCACCCCCTCCCTCACCCCCGCAGCCCCCCGAGGAGGTTTACTCGGCCGGAGACTCGGTGATGATCCGCTTCCACTCGGACGACACCATCAACAAGAAGGGTTTCCACCTTCGCTACACCAGCACCAAGTTCCAGGACACGCTGCACACGAGGAAATGAGGGCCGGGGGTCCCGGCCCCGCCGCGGGCAGGGGAGGAGCAGGAGGAGGAGGAGGAGGAGGAGGAAGAGGAGGAGAAAGAGGGCAGGGAGGACGGCGGGGAGCGCTGCCCCGCACAGACTGCACGGAGGAGGAGCACACAGCCAACCTCAGCACTCAAGACACGCTCGCACGGCGCCCC
>NW_005054703.1:100430-101563 GCF_000277835.1 Geospiza fortis | reverse complement strand
CGGCCAAGGCTCTGAATGTACAACCCAGTAACCGGGAAGAGCCCAACACACACAAGGTGCTGTCTCTCTCTTGTACCCATGAAATAAATACCCTTGTACTTGGAGCGGGGGCAGCCGCGGCCTCTTTGCTTCCAGCCCAGCAGAACAGCACCCAAAATGGGGCTGCACTGGGGGGGAAAGCAGCCAGGACCCTGCACGGACCCCAATCCTAAGGGAGGAGCCCCATCCTTGGGGGTTCTGATGGAGCAGAGCCAGGAACTCCAACCAAGCAGCAGCCAGACTTTCTCCTGGTGACAGCGGGTCCTGGGCAGAGCAGTGGGCTCGGAGCCCCCCGGGACTCTGCGGGTGGGTTCTGTCCCCCCACACCTTTATTTTGAGGTGTCTCTGAGGCAGCACCCGCTGTGGGGTGGGTGGGTGCCACGTGCTGTGCCCACCGCGTGCTCCAGCGCGTGCCCGTGGTGGCGGTGGGATGGGCGGGTGGGCTGTGCCACGGCCCCCGCGCCCACCGCGTGCCCCGAGCCCTCCTGCAGCCCCTGCTCGCTGCTGCTGCTGCCACGGGGAGGCTGCTGCTCCCTGTGGGTGCCAGCCCTGGCATGCTCCGTGGGCAGAACCGGGATGGGCACCGGGGGGTTCATCCTGAGGGGGTTTCAGTCCCTGTGGGGTGAAGAGCTCGGGGAATTTTTCAGTGACAGGATGAGGAGCAACGGCCATAAACAAAAACATGAGTTCCACCTCAACGTGAGGAAGAACTTCTTTCCACGGAGGGTGGCAGAGCGCTGGGACAGCCCCAGGGAAGGGTGGGGCCTCCCTCCCTGGCCACATTCCAAACGTGCTCCCGTGTCACCTGAGCCAGGTGACCCTGCCCAGGCAGGTGGGATGGACCTGGTGATCTCCAGGAAGGCCCTTCCAACCTGAACTTTTCTCAGAGCTGGCCAAGGCCACCTTGTCCCCTCCCAGTCCCAGATCCCCGGATCGGTGTGGGGGGTGGGGAGGGTTCTGAGCCACTTCTTGGGGTCCCGTGGGGGACAGAGGCGCGTGACACGGCCGGTGGCGACCGCACAGAGTTTATTGAAACACCTCCAGCACAGCACAGGGATGCTCGGGGAGGGGGAGCCGGTTGTTGTAGAGCGTGC
>NW_005054703.1:98842-99126 GCF_000277835.1 Geospiza fortis | reverse complement strand
GCTGGAAATCCTCCTTGTGCTGGTTGCGGTAGAAGACGGAGAAGCGCAGCATGCGGCCGGCGATCAGCTCGGCTTTCTCCTGCAGCTGGGCTATGTGCTCCTTGGCATAGTCTGGGGACAGGCACGGGGACATCAGGGCGTCTCCATCCCCCTCCAGCAGCCCATCCCTGCCCGCAGCTCCCCGCACCTCCTTCCTCCCACTCATCAGCTGCCGCTCCAACCGGCCCGGCTTGTGCCAGCTCCCGGCATCGCCCCCGTCCTCCTCCGGGCTCCCAGCTCCCCGC
>NW_005054703.1:98116-98798 GCF_000277835.1 Geospiza fortis | reverse complement strand
CTCGCCCCCGGCTCGTGGCTGCCGACATCACCCCCGAGCACTGACCTGCTGTCGCTCCCAGCTCCTGGCATCGCGCCTGTTCTCCCTCCCTGCTCCCAGCACTGACCCCTCTCCCTCCCAGCTCTTGGGATCGCCCCTGTTCTCCCTCCCAGCTCTTGAGATCGCCCCTGTTCTCCCTCCCTGCTCCCAGCTCCAGGCACCATCTCCATCCTCCCCCTCAGCTCCAGGCATTGCCCTCTTCCCCCTTCCATCTCCCAGCTCCAGGCACCAACCTCATCCTCCCTCCTGGCTCCCAACCCTGGGCTTTGCCCCCGTCCTCCTCATCCTCCCGGCTCCCAGCATCGCCTCCATTCTCCTCCCCGCTCCCGGCACCGTCCCCATCCCCATCCCCGGCCCAGCTCCCCATTCCAGGAGCATCAATCCCGTCCTCCCTCCCGGCTCCCAGCATCGCCCCCGTCCTCCCCCCAGCTCCCGGCTCCTGGCATCGCCCCCATCCTCCCTCCGGGCTCCCGGGAACGCCCCCACCGTGCCTGCCGGCCCCGCTCACCCCCGGTGCAGAACTCCACGGTCTCGCTCCAGCCGGACACCAGGTACTCGCCGTCGCTCTGCTTGACCGCCGTCTGCACGGCCACGCTGTACTCGGTGCGGGGGCTCAGGAACCAGTGGCCCCTCCCCGTCATTG
>NW_005054703.1:95147-97521 GCF_000277835.1 Geospiza fortis | reverse complement strand
CCCCCCCCGACCCCCGTCCCGGCCCCCTCCGCCAGCGTGTCCCGTGACGGGAATGACCCAAATTCAGCGCTAGGGAGGGCTAAGAGCCGGTTCCTCCCTGCCATCCCCATCTCCTCTCCCCGGGCAGGGGGTCCCGCGTCCTCCCCCGGCTCACCCGGTGCTTGAACTTGTTGGAATTCTTGTTCTCCTTCTTGTTGAGGTCGATGAAGTAGTGGGTGACCCTCTCCAGGTCCCCCTTCTCCATAGCCCAGGAGATGCGGAAGGAATCGCAGGTGATGTTGTTGATCTCGATGTTTTTGGGGGTGGACAGCAGCTCCATGGCCGGAGGGGCTGAGCTCCTGCGGGGGGCACAGCCAGGCTAAAACAACCCAAAGGCTTCGCTCTTAATAGATAGATTTAATAAATTTACACAATCCTGGCTGGTTTCAGGGTGGTTTTCAGCTTTTTCACATCTAACTTTTGATGTATGCATGTACCAAGAGTAGCACTACCAGATGATGTAGAATTTAAGGAACTTCCTAAATGGGGTCATGTAAACGAAATTAAGATAACCCTGCATGACAATCTTGCAGCAGGAACCAACTAGAGAGTATCAAACAGTACCAGACATTTGTCAACATGTTTTGGGTTCATCTGTTGGTTTTGCCTTGAAGAGATTTGGGCTATTTTGTACCCAGCCCCCCCAACACCCTGCCCCCAGAAGGTCTGCTGCAGATGAAGGCACACTGAGGGCTAATGCAGACACCCATTTCATGTTAAGGCCAGGACGGTTCTTGGAGCTGCTCCTTTATGGATAAGAGCAAAAAGCACTAAACATCTGTAAGCTTTCAGGTTTGGGCTTTCCCCATGCTTGTTAACAAAATACATGTGGGTGACCCCCGAATTCATTCGTAGCATCTCATTTGGTTGTGGAGTTCACACGAAGACAGCAGATTCTCCCTTGTGTTTGATCTTGTTTGTGCTGCAAATGCTTCCTGGGAGCCTTGTTATACCCTACTTTTTTTTCTGGGCTGTTTTTTATTTCTCCTCAGCAATGATTGTGTTCTTTTCCAACACAGCTAAACGTGGAAATATTTCCGTATATTTAGGGGGTCCTGGGAATTTTCCTTTCAGATTTGCGAAAACAACAATCTGACAAGCTGCTTCTTGGCATGACACAGCATGTGTTAATCTATGTCATTTCCAGGCTACTTTGTTCATAGTTAATTTGTTAAACTCTTTGTGAGAACAGACATGTTCCCCACTGAGCAATCAGCACAGCTGCAGTGAGAGCCAGTGACCAAACAGAGCCCACTTGGCGCCCTGTGTTCAGAGCTGGGATGTGAAGTCAGGCTTGGGACAGCACCCTCAGCAGAAGACACAACTGATTTGGGGTCATTTCGGCACCTAGGATTGGTGATGATGCCAGTTATTCTGTAAAGGGGAGAAAAAACTGTGCTTTTTGTCTGGATGGACTAGATTTGCAGTGTAGACCTCAAAAGAATGAGTAAAACATGGCTGGTGAAAAGAGGTCAAATAGTGTTACTTGGCAAAAAAAAAAAAAAAAAAGGGGAAAAATAGATATCCAAGGAGCTGGGAGAGAAGGGGGAGGAAGGAAAAACCTCCCGGTTCTGCCAATGGCATGGAGGGATGCGTGCGGCGTCAGGTGATGGAGGCAGAGTGGGATGTGGGTGCAGATTGGGGGTGGGTGGTGGGCAGGTTCTGCCTGTTCCCCCCATTTTTGGGGCCGGGAGGAGGTGTCCCCATTGTCCCGCAAACGGCACAACCGGGACACTTCCCCCCCCGGCCCCAAAAATGGGATGGAGGATGGAGGAGGTGCGTGGGAATGCTGGTACCCACACAGGACCCCCGCGGAATGGGGGGGCAGAGCCCAAGGGGGGCAGACGGACAGACGGACTTTTTGTTTTGCATGTGGTAAACACCCTTCTTAGAGGGGCAAAGCGTTTTTCGGGTGGGCGGATGGGAGAGCACCCCAAAACCTCATTGCTCCCCAAATTTCTGCGAGGGGGTGCCCACGCATGAACCCCCTCTGTGGGGGTGTCGGCTGGCCGTGGGGCTGCAGAGGATCCTGAGGGGGTGGTCGCACTGCAGGAATCTCGTGAGGATGTTAAATGAAGGGCTGAGTGACCTCCCAAAAAATGTCCCCCCCAGCGCTGCCCCCGGTGCCCGGTCGGAGAGCCGGTCACAAAGATGGCGCCACCGCCCTCACAGAGGGTTGGGCAGTGCCAACCACAAAGATGGCGGCTCATTGCCAAACCCGCTGTGCCCTCAGCAAAGATGGCGGCAGCGGCGTCGCGCCAGGAAGAGCGCGCCGTGTGCGACGCATGCGCAGTGGGGGCGGCGAGCCCGTGGCTGCCCGGGCAGGGTGAGGGGC
>NW_005054703.1:92122-93191 GCF_000277835.1 Geospiza fortis | reverse complement strand
TATATTATATTACATTACATTATATTACATTACATTATATTATAATTTGTATTTGCTAATTATTTAACTCCGCACACACCTGCACGGAATCTCGTGACTTTTAGCTCACAGTCCCACCTCACACACACACCTGGCCCTGATAGGCCGAGGAAATAAAACACCATCACTTTGGGTAAACACTTTTTATATTGTATATCACTTTTGCACAAACACAGGCACAGCAAATGAGATAAGAATTGTTTTTCCTTTCTCTGAGGTTCAGAGAATGTGAAACCCAGAAATATTCTTGGCGAGAATCGTGCCTTGCTTTCCTCTGTGAGGAGAAATGTGGTGACACATTTCACATCTCACACCCAGTGTCCCCAGCGAGGCTCTGGGGTGGCTGTGACAGCCTGGGGGGCTTGGGGATGATTTTTTCTCTCTGGTTTTTTCCACAGAAAACTTTCACCCCCAACATCATCAGCCGGAAGATCAAGGAGGAGTGAGTGGTGGATCTGGGTGAAATGGGGGCCCAGGGGTGGTTTGGGGTCTGGAGCATCTCTGTGAGGGGAGGGACTGTGGGAGGTGGGGCTGGTTGGCCTGGAGAAGGGAGGGGTGAGAGGGGATCCCACTGATCCATGGAAATATCCCAAATATCCATGGGAATTCTCAGATATCCATATAAATACCCTAAATATCCACACCAATATCCCAAATACCCACACCAATATCTCCGGGTGATGTGCAGAGGTCTCTTCCCCAGGCCCTGTGTCCTGGCAGGGGCAGGGGGCTGGGGCAGGGGACAAGGGGCAGGGCTGGGGGTGATGTGGGGCTGATGTGGGGCTGATATAGGGGTGATGTGATGTGGGGCTGATGTGCCTGCTCTGCCCCAGGCCCTGTGTCCTGGCAGGGGCAGGGAGCAGGGCTGGGGCTGATGTGGGGCTGATATAGGGGTGATGTGATGTGGGGCTGATGTGCCGCTGATATAGGGGTGATGTGATGTGGGGCTGATGTGCCTGCTCTGCCCCAGGCCCTGTGTCCTGGCAGGGGCAGGGGGCAGGGGCAGGGCTGGGGGTGATGTGGGGCTGAT
>NW_005054703.1:90908-91698 GCF_000277835.1 Geospiza fortis | reverse complement strand
CGTGGCGGTGAAGAAGGAGAAGAAAGAGCGGGAGCGGCAGCGGGACGGGCACGGCCGGGGCCGGAACCGGCCCGAGGTCATCCAGTCCCACTCCATCTTCGAGCAGGGCCCCGCTGAAATGATGAAGAAGAAAGGTAAGGGGAGCTTCCCTCTGGGTGCTTTTTTGGGGGGTCCCACCTTGGGGTGACCCTGGGCTGCTCCTGTGTCCCCAGCAGGCTCCTGGGACAGGAGTGTGGACGTGTCCGACTTCGGCCCTTCCCACATCATCAACATCAAGAAGGAGAAAAGGGAGACAGACGAGGAGACCAAGCAGATCCTGAGGATGCTGCAGAAGGATGATGTCAGTGGGCATGGAAGGGGTGGCTTTGGTGCCACTGGGGGGTGCTGAGTGTCCCTTGTGTCACTGGGGGGTGCTGAGTGTCCCTTGTGTCCTTGCAGTGGTGCTGAGTGTCCCCTGTGCCCCCAGGCAGTGCTGAGTGTCCCCTGTGCCCCCGGGGTGATCCTGAGTGTCCCCTGTGCCCCCAGGCGGTGCTCAGTGTCCCCTGTGCCCTCGGGGGTGCTGATTGTCCCCTGGCTGTCCCCACAGTTCCTGGATGACCCGGGGCTGAAGAACGACATCCGGAACAAGCCGGTGCAGCTGCCCCTGGCCCACTCGGGGTGGCTCTTCAAGGAGGAGGTGGCAGAGCAGGAGGACACACAGCCATGGCTGCCTGCCGCCAAGGAGGAGAAGATGGAGCTGGACCCACCAGCAGTGAAAGGTGGGGCTGGGCTGGGCCGGGGCGGGCCGGGG
>NW_005054703.1:87901-90012 GCF_000277835.1 Geospiza fortis | reverse complement strand
CAGGACTGGGCTGGGCCGGGCTGGGCACACAGCAGGGACAAGCTGGGGCTGTCCCCTGTTCCCCCTGCCCATGCACCCCCTCTGCAGTGAAGGAAGAGCCGTGTGAGGAGGATCCCAAGCCGGCCCAGCCCAAGGGCCCCCCCGGGTTCCCACGGGATGTGTCGGCGGCTGAGCTGCTGCAGAGGCTGAGCCTGGCCCAGGAGGAGGAGCTGCTGTTCCTGCAGCTCCCTGACACCCTGCCCGGGCAGCCCCCCAGCCACGACTCCAAACCCAGCAAAGCTGAGCTGCACAGCGAGGACGGGCAGGTGCTGCTGGTGAAGCAGGAGAAGAGCCAGGTAGGGGCATGGTGGGGGTGTCCCCTCATGCCGTCCCCTTCTGTGGTGTCCCCCCAAGCCCATGAGGATGTGCTCCCATCCCATCATGTCCTTTCCACCCCGTCCTGTGATGTCTCCTCCTCATCCTGTGGTGTCATCTTCCCCAGTCCCACGGTGACCTCCCTGCTATCCCATGATGTTCCCCCCATCCCATGGTGTCCCTGTGATGTCCTTTCTGCTCCAATCCTGTTCTGTCCCCTCATCCCATGGTGCTGTCCCCCCAATCTCGTGGGGTGATCCCAATCTCACAGGATGATCCCAATCCCATGCTGTGATCCCAATCGCATGGGGTTACCCAGTCCCAGGGGCTGATCCCAGTCCCAGGAGGGCTGATCCCATCCCAGTGGGGTTGTCCCAGTCCCAGGGGCTGATCCCAGTCCCAAGGGCTGATCCCAGTCCCGAGGGCTGGTCCCATTCCCAGTGGGATGATCCCAGTCCCAGGGGCTGATCCCAGTCCCAGGGGGGCTGATCCCATCCCAGTGGGATGATCCCAGTCCCAAGGGCTGATCCCAGTCCCAAGGGCTGATCCCAGTCCCAGGGGCTGATCCCAACCCAGTGGGATGATCCCAGTCCCAAGGGCTGATCCCATCCCAGTGGGATGATCCCAGTCCCAAGGGCTGATCCCAGCCCCGCTGTGCCGTGCAGGAGGCCAAGCAGGCAGAGAACACCTGCACCCTGGCCGACCTCCCCGAGGGCCAGGTGGGGAAGCTGCTCATCCGAAAATCAGGAAAAGTGCAGCTGGTGCTGGGCAAGGTCACCCTGGACGTGACCATGGGCACCCCCTGCTCCTTCCTACAGGTACGGAAGGGACCCAATGTGGGGAGTTTCACCCCAAAATAACCCCATTTGGGGGGTCGTGCTGGTTCTTGGCCATGCTGACAGTGGGGAAGGGTCCTGCTGGTCCCCTCTGGGGATCTCCCAGGGGTTCCTGTGGCTCAGGGTTGTTTCTGCCCCCTGGAACAGGAGCTGGTGTCCGTGGGCATCGGGGACAACCGCACGGGTGAGATGATGGTGCTGGGCCACGTCAGGCACAAGCTCGTCTGCTCTCCGGATTTTGAGGCTCTCCTGGAGCACAGGCACCGGTAGCCCAGGGGGTCCTGGCCCCCCCAGACCCCAGGATGGACCCTCAGCCCCTCCAGATGTGCCTTTGGGACATGGGCAGGGGGCTGGGGATCCCAATCCTGTGCTGTGATCCCAATGGATCCTGAGGAATCCAGAGCCAGCTCCCAGCTGGTGTCCGGCCGTGTCCCCCACACCAGCGGCTCCCCCCAGTGCCAAACGGGGATCTCGGGGTGTATGGGGGGCTCTGGGGTGTCCCCCAGCTCTGTGGACACACTGATGGGAGCAGGACACATGTCCTGGGGGAAAAACCTGGAATAAAACCTCTTCCCCCTGTGTCAGTCTGGTTCTGTCCCTTCTGCTGGGCCCTGCAAGGCCTTGGAGTCTCTGGCTGTGGCTGCAGCGGGTGGGGGGCACTGGGTGACCTGTCCTGGGGGTGACAGGGCTGTCATGGTGGAGCCAAAGCTCCCTGGGTGCCACCAGCCCCGGGCAGGAGCAGGGATGGGGGCAGTGACCACCTGGCCAGGGCCGGACCTGCACTTGCCCCTCTCACGTTGATCTCCCACCCCATCCCATCCTAAACCCCCCACATCTGACCCTACCCTCAAATTCCATATTATCCCAATTCCATATTATCCCCCACTCCTGCCCCATCACACCCCATCCTCCCCATCCCAT
>NW_005054703.1:87219-87815 GCF_000277835.1 Geospiza fortis | reverse complement strand
CCCCCCACCACATTTCCATCCCATCCCATCCCATCCCATCCCATCCCACCCCATCCCATCGCACTCACACCTTCCTGTCCCATTTTACCCCTCCAATTCCTTCTCATCCCCCCTCCTGCCCCATTCCGTCCTTGCCATCCCACCCCATCCCATCTTACCCCCCGAGTTCCACCTTAACCCTCTCCTGCCCATCCCATATTAGCCCTGTTCCCACCGCATCCCATTTTACCCCCTAAATTGCATTTTAACCCTCTCCTGCCCATCCCATCCCATTTTACCCCCTCGAATTCCATCTTAACCCTTTCCTGCCCATCCCATTTTACCCCCAATTCCACCTTATCCCTCTCCTGCCCGTCCCATTTTATCCCCAATCCCATATTATCGCCCCCACCCCTTCCTTTCCTCCCGTCATGACCACGCCCTATTTTGCATAACCCCGCCCATTCTCCCTCTGGCCACGCCCCCTTTTCCACCCCCGCCCTTTCCTCGCGCGCTTCCCTCCGCCCGGGCGCGCGGCGTTGTGGGCGTGTCCTCGGCGCCGCCCAATCAGCGCCGCGTCCGCGCGTGGGCGGGGCCGCGCGTGCGCTCGCGGCGGC
>NW_005054703.1:86472-86849 GCF_000277835.1 Geospiza fortis | reverse complement strand
TGAAGGAGGAGGAGGACAAGGGGGCAGCGCTGGGGGCGCTCCCCACGCGTGGG
This sequence comes from Geospiza fortis, assembly GCF_000277835.1. Classification (NCBI taxonomy): domain Eukaryota; kingdom Metazoa; phylum Chordata; class Aves; order Passeriformes; family Thraupidae; genus Geospiza; species Geospiza fortis. The sequence continues at coordinate 86,796 of NW_005054703.1, read as the reverse complement.
CAGTGAGTCCCCCACAGCCCTGAACCCCCAAACCCTCAGTGCCCACCCTCCTCTGGGCCCTCCTGTCCCCCTCCATCTTTCCCTGTCCCTCCTGTCCCCTTCTTTGTTCTGCTCCCATTCCTTCTCCCCCTCCATCCCCTCTGTCTCCCTCTGACCCTAAATCGGCCCTATTCCCTTATTCCCTGTGTTTTCCCCATCTCCCCTGTCCCTCCCATCCCTTTATCCCAAAACTCGGCTGTTTGGAGCCCCCAGGCTGCTGTGGGGCAAGAGGAGTAGGGGGATTTCGGGGGGTCGTGCTCGTCGCTGGGGGTTTGAAGCCAGGCC
>NW_005054703.1:76652-86367 GCF_000277835.1 Geospiza fortis | reverse complement strand
CGCCCGTGCCCTCCCCGGACACCCCCCCAGCTGCTGCCAGGCCGTAAGTGGCGTCCCTAGCCGCCCGTTTTGGGGTGCAGGTGCTGCGGGGTCGCTGCTGACCCCCTGTCCCTCCCAGGGCCCAGGGGACGAAGGCGGTGGCCAAGGGAGCCACCATCCCCGTGGGGCTGAACTTTGTGAAGATTCACTGCCAGAACGAAGCTGTCTACCAGTACCACGTGACCTTCAGGTGATAATGGGGGGCCGGGGTCCCCCACAGCCCCTTGAGGGTCCCCCACAGCCCCTCGAGGTTGGGGTGTCCCCAGGCAGAGCCCTCTGTGTCCCTCCTGCTGTCTGAGCTGCCGTGACTTGGAGCGGCCCCAGCGCAACAAAGAGCTCTGGGTTTTGGCCTTCAGGGGGGATTTTTGGGGGGTTGAGTGAGGTCTGGGGGGGCAGAGGAGGGAGAAAAGGCCCTGTGTGCCCCCAGCCCCGAGGTGGAGTGCAAGACTGCCCGCTTTGCCATGCTGAAGGAGCAGCACGCCGTGATTGGGGATGTGATGGCCTTCGACGGCTCCATCCTCTTCCTGCCCATCCAGATCCCCAAGGTAAGGGGTATGGGGCTCTCCCCCAGTTTGGGGTACGGGGGTGCCCCTGTTTTGGGTGGGAGAACCCCCTCTGGCCCTGCCAAAGGTCAGCCTGAAGGCTCAGAGGAGCAGCAACAGGGAGGAGATCTTCATCAACGTCCAGATGACCAAAATCCTGGAGCCCAGCTCGGATCTCTGCATCCCCTTTTACAACGTGGTGTTCCGCAGGTGAGAGAGCAGAGAGACCCTCGCTGAGCTCAGGGAGGAGAGCCCCTTCCTCCTCCTTCCTGCCAGTCCTCATCCAGCCCTGCTTTTCCTGCTTTTCCTTCCTTAGGGTGATGAAAATCTTAAACCTGAGCCTGGCTGGGAGACATTTCTTTGAGCCTGCCCTGGCCACCACCTTACAGAAATACAGGTGGGTGCTGGCACCTTCCTTCCCACAGAGTCATTGCTGTTTCCCTGGAAACTGGGAAGTGTTCCCAGGTCAGCCTGACTTTGGCTGTTCGGAGGAGTTGGGAGCTGGGGAATGAATCCCTGAGTTTTGAGGGGTTCCTTGGCTGCTCTGGGCTAAGCCAGGCATGTTTCCCTCTGGGCACAGCCTCCACATCTGGCCGGGATACGCCGTCAGCATCCGGAGGAAGGACGGGGGGCTCTTCCTCATGGTGGACGCCATCCACAAGATCGTCCGCAGCGAGTCCGTGCTGAGCATGATGTGAGAGCAGCAGCAAAACCCCACGAGCTCTGGGGACAGAGCTGCTCTACAAAGTGTTTTAATTTTGATATAGCACAGGAGGGGGGAGCATTCTGTGCCTCTGCTCTTTTTCCCAGGCAAACCATCCACTCGCAGAGCCAGAGGACGTTCCAGGAGGAGTGCACCAAGCAGCTGGTGGGGAGCGTGGTCATGACTCGCTACAACAACCGCACCTACCGCGTGGATGACATCGACTGGGACAAGACCCCCAAGGACACGTTCACCCTGGCCAGCGGGCAGGAGATCACCTTTGTGGAGTACTACAGGTGAGGAGCAGCTGCTGGATCACCCCTGGGAAGGGGCAGGGGCTGATCTGAGGTGGGGCAGCGGGAGCAGGGAGGTTTTGCTGCCCACGGTGGGGATTTGGGTTTCCATTCCAAAGTGAAATTCCAGGCCTGTGTGACAATGCTGTTTTTCCAGCAAGACCCATGGCATCACCATCAGGGAACTGGACCAGCCCCTGCTCGTTCACAAGCCCAAGGAGAAACAGACACCAGAGGGGAGGGTGAGCCGGGCACAGAGATCCACGGGCTGCTCTGAGCTCTTCCAGCCCAGAGAGATCCAAGGGCTCCTCCAGCCCAGAGAGATCCACGGGCTGCTCTGAGCTCTTCCAGCCCAGAGAGATCCATGGGCTCCTCCAGCCCAGAGAGATCCACAGGCTGCTCCAGCCCAGAGAGATCCACAGGCTGCTCCAGCCCAGAGAGATCCACGGGCTGCTCTGAGCTCTTCCAGCCCAGAGAGATCCAAGGGCTCCTCCAGCCCAGAGAGATCCACAGGCTGCTCCAGCCCAGAGAGATCCACGGGCTGCTCTGAGCTCTTCCAGCCCAGAGAGATCCAAGGGCTCCTCCAGCCCAGAGAGATCCACAGGCTGCTCCAGCCCAGAGAGATCCACGGGCGCCTCCAGCCCAGAGAGATCCATGGGCTGCTCTGAGCTCTTCCAGCCCAGAGAGATCCATGGGCTCCTCCAGCCCAGAGTGATCCATGGGCTGCTTGGGGCTCCTGCAGCCCCTGGGGAGAGCAGGAATTCCCAGCCCCTGCAATGCTGACAGTGCCTGTCTCTCCCTGCAGTGCCAGGTGAAGATGGTGCTGCTCGTGCCAGAGCTCACCTTCCTCACCGGCCTCTCCGACCTCCGCAAGAACAGTCGCATGCTGAAGGTCAGAGCCTGTCTTGTGCCCTGCTCCCAGCTTTGCCCAGGGTTTGTGGGGAGCCCTGTCCTGCTCCCAGCTTTGCCCCGGGTTTGTAGGGAGCCCTGCCCTGCTCCCAGCTTTGCCCAGGGTTTGTGGGGAGCCCTCCCTCACCGCTGGGTGTTGCTGGTGCAGGAGGTGATGTGGGAGATGGTCCAGAGTCCCCAGCAGCACTACCAGCGCCTCACCAGCCTCCTGCGCCGCATCCGCGACACCCCGGACGCTTCCCGGGAGCTGCAGCGCTGGGGGCTGGTCCTGGACACTGATATCTACAGGGTAAGGGCTCTGGGGCTCCTGGCCTTCCCCTGGCCCCCAGGCAGAGGAGGCAGCTCCGGAGATTCCCGCTCTGCCCAGACCCAGGGTCACATCCTGCCCGTGGAGCGCATCAACCTCCGGCACCGCTCCTTCCTTCCCGCCGAGGAGCTGGGCTGGCACCGCGAGGTGACCAAGGAGGTGCCCATCGCCGTGGTGAGCAGAGCCTGCCCTGCTGGGGACAGCTGCGCTGGGTTTTCCTGAGCGCTGGCGTTCTGCCTGAGCCCCTTCCAGCACAAACCCTTCCCTTGTTTGTGTTGGATTTGCGCTCCAGCCTGTTTTTCCGAAGGAGGTGGAGGTATGTGGCTGTGGTGTCTGCTTTCCCACCTCATCCCAGGGTGGAGGGAGCTTTTCACATGCAGGAATTAGCTGGAATTCAGTCCAAACTTCTCTTGGGCCACTTTCCCTTTTCCAGATTCCCCTCAGTGCTCCAGATTTCTCTTGGGCCACTTTTCCCTCTCCCAAATTCCCCTCTGTGCTGCAGATTTCTCTTGGCCCAAATTCCCTCTCTGAAATTCCCCTCTGTGCTACAGGTTCCTCTTGGGCCAAATTCCCTCTCCCAAATTCCCCTCTGTGCTGCAGATTTCTCTTGGGTCACTTTCCCTCTCCCAAATTCCCCACTGTGCTCCAGGTTCCTCTAGCCCCACTTTCCCAAATTCCCCTTTGTGCTGCAGGTTCCTCTTGGCCCGAATTCCCTCTCCCAGATTTCTCTCTCCCAAACTCCCTGCTGTGCTCCAGGTTCCTCTAGGCCCAGTTTTCCTCTCCCAAATTCCCCTCTGTGCTTGGTCGGTTTCTCCTCTCGCAAACAGGAACGTGCTGCGTGGATTGGATTGCAGGAACACCCCCAACCCACGGCCTGTGCTGGCTTTTCTCCCAGATCTCCATCAATTCCTGGCTCCTGATCTATCCCAAGAGGCTGCAGCAGCTGGCCAAGGACCTGCTGGCATCCATGAGGAGCAGCTGTGGCGCCATGGGGATGCAGGTGGGACAGCCCTTGGTGCAGGAGCTGCGGGATGATCGCATCGAGACCTACGTGAGGGCCATCCAGAGCTCCCTGGGGAGCCAGGTGAGGAGCAGGGACAGCCCTGGGGGTCACTGGGAGAGTGGGATGGGAGCCTAGAGCATCCAGAGCTCCTTGGGAAGCCAGATGGGGAGTGGGGATCATTGGGAAGGTGGGATGGGAGCTTTGACCGTCCAGAGCTCCTTGGGAAGCCAGATGAGGAGCAGGGAGATCATTGAGAAGGTGGAGTGGGAGCCTAGAGCATCCAGAGCTCCTTGGGAAGCCAGGTGAAGAGTAGGGATGTCCCTGGGACATCTTTGGAAGGTTGGGATGGGAGCCCAGAGCATCCAGAGCTCCTTGGGAAGCCAGATGGGGAGTGGGGATCACTGAGAAGGTGGGATGGGAGCCCACATCAGGGCCATCCAGAGCTCTTTGGGAAGCCAGGTGAGGACCAAGAAGATCTTTGGGAAGGTGGGATGGGAGCTTTGACCATCCAGAGCTCTTTGGGAAGCCAGGTGAGGAGCAGGGAGATCATTGAGAAGGTGGAGTGGGAGCCTGGAGCATCCAGAGCTCCTTGGAAAGCCAGGTAAGGAGTGGGGACATCCCTGGGACATCTTTGGGAGGGTGGGATGGGAGCCCAGAGCATCCAGAGTTCTTTAGGAAGCCAGGTGAGGACCAAGGAGGTCTTTGGGAAGGTGGGATGGGAGCCCAGACTATCCAGAGCTCCTTGGGAATCCACAAGGAGCAGGGACAGCCCTGGGGGATCTTTGGGAAGCACTGGAGGAGCTCAGCCTGCAGAAGAAGAGGCTCAGGGGTCCTTATTTTTCCCTAAAAACCCATGGCAGGAGTGTTTAGCCAGGTGGGGTTGGGAGCAAAGGACAGGACGAGAGGGAACAGCCCCAAGCTGTGCCAGGGGAGGCTCAGGTTGGACACCAGGAGGAATTTTTTTATGGAAAGGGGGGTTAAATACAGGAAAAGTGGTTAAATTTCCTTTCATGGAAAGAATTGATAAATCCAGGAATGGATTTAACCCAGGCAGGCAGCGGAGTCCCCATCCCTGGAGGTGTGGATGTGGGCCTTGGGGACGTGGGTTATTGGTGACCTTGGGTTTGGCTCAGTGATCCAGAAGGGCTTTTCCAACCTGAGCAGTTCCATGATTCCCCTCAGGACAAGGTGCAGCTGCTCCTGTGCATCATCTCTGGTGGCCGGGACGACGTCTACGGGGCCATCAAGAAGCTTTGCTGTGTGCAGAGCCCTGTGCCCTCCCAGGTGGGCTGGCACCCCCATATCCCTGGCAATCCCTGGCTGTCTCCAGCCTCACTTTGCCCTGAGTTTTCCCTCTCCCCAGGTCATCAATGCCCAGTCCCTCATGGGCCATCCTGGCAAGATCAGGAGCGTGGTGCAGAAAGTTCTGCTGCAGATCAACTGCAAGCTGGGCGGGCAGCTCTGGGGGGTTGATATCCCACTGGTAAGGCAGGAACACCCTGGCAGGAGGCCTGGGATGAGCCTGGAAGCTCTGGAGGGGTTGGATTATTTGGATTATTGTGGGCAGGGGCTGGATGAACGGGCTGGAGAATCGGGGTTGGCTTCTCTTGGGTGCTCATGAGTCCCTTGGAGCTGGAGGGATCCAAGCTTGGAGATGCCTGATTTATCCGTACATCCCACCTGGCTGTTTTTCCCCCTTCCAGAAGCAGCTGAGGGTTGTTGGCATGGATATTATCCCTAAATCCCACTTGCCTTTTGTTGGCATGGACATTGCCCCTAAATCCCACCTGCCCTGTACCCTCCATTATCCCTAAATCCCACCTGCCTTCCCCCCTTTCCAGAAGGAGCTGAGTGTTGTGGGCATGGACACTCTCCCCAAATCCCACCTCTTTTCCCCTTGCCAGAAACAGCTCAGAGTTTTGGGCGTGGCCATTATCCCTGAATCCCACCTTTTTTCCTGTCTCTAGAAACAGCTGGTGGTTGCTGGCATGGACATTGTCCCTAAATCCCACCTGCCTTTCCCTGCTCCGTTATCCCTAAATCCCACCTCTGTTCTCCTCCAGAAGCAGCTGATGGTCCTGGGCATGGACATTGTCCCTAAATCCCACCTGCCTTTCCCTGCTCCATTATCCCTAAATCCCACCTGCCTTTCCCTGCTCCATTGTCCCTAAATCCCACCTGCCTTTCCCTGCTCCATTGTCCCTAAATCCCACCTCTGTTCCCCTCTCCAGAAGCAGCTGATGGTGGTGGGCATGGACATCCACCACAGCAAGAGCCCGGGCATGCGCTCCGTCATCGGCTTCGTGGCCAGCATGAACCAGTACGTGGCTCCCTGGGAATGGGGGGAGGTTTTCCTGCCCTGCCCTGGCAATTTTGGGATGTCCCACCCCGAATTCCCCTTTGCTTGCCCGGGAAGGGGCTGAGGGTGCTGCTGTGCTCAGCCAGGTGTCCCCCAGTGCTGGGCTGGGAATGCTGAGCCAGGGCCGGTTTGGGCTTGCACAAGAGCTCCGTGGACTTTGCCTGGTGCTGGGGGCGCTCCTCCAGGCTGCTCATTCCCCTTCCATCCCCAGCATCCTCACCAAGTGGTACTCCAGGGTGGTTTTCCAGATGCCCCACCAGGAAATCGCCGACAGCCTCCGGCTCTGCCTCTCCCAAGCCCTCAAGCGCTTCTACGAGGTGAGGCCGCCCAAAACCTCCCTCCTGTGGCTCCACATTCCCCCAAAAGCAAGGGAAAACCTCCCAAACTTCCAGCCTGGAGACGTGCAGGGCAGCAAACCTCCCTGGCAGCCTTTGGACTGGATGTGGAGCTGGGACAGCTCGTCCTTATCTGGGGACGTGCCTGGGGATCGGTTTGCTCAGGGGGAAGTGCCACATTCCAGCTCCCAGGGGCTGTCCCTTGTCCCCAGCGTGGGAAAAGCAGCCTGGGACAGGGCAAGGGCCAGGGAAGATCCCTGCTCTTGGCATTTTCCCAGAGAAACCTCATCCCTGCAAGTGTCCCAGGGCTCCGTGGAGTAACCTGGGATGGTGGAAGGTTCCCTGCCGTGGCAGGGTGGGATGGGATGGGATTTAAGGTCCTTTCCAGCCCAAACCATTCCAGCATTCTTTGATTTTATCTCCTCATCCCTCTGTGGATGCTGCAGGAACAGCTCTGGACCCTGGGAATGTGCTGGGCAGGAGGGCCTGGAGGGACAGGGAATGGCTTCCACTGCCAGAGGGCAGGAGGTGATGGGATTTTGGGAAGGAATTCCTGGCTGGGATGGAATTCCCAGGGAGCTGTGGCTGCCCCTGGATCCCTGGAAGTGTCCAAGGCCAGCTTGGAGCAATCTGGGATGGTGGGAGGTGTCCCTGCCATGGCAGGGGTGGCACTGGATGGGATTTAAGGTCCCTTCCAGCCCAAACCATTCCAGGATTCTTTGATTTTATTTCCCCATCCCTCTGTGGATGCTGCAGGAACAGCCCTGGACGCTGGGAATGTGCTGGGCAGGAGGGCCTGGAGGGGCAGGGATGGATGGGAGATGGGGAAGGAATTCCTGGCTGGGATGGAATTCCCAGAGCACCTGTGGCTGCCCCTGGATCCCTGGCAGTGCCCAAGGCCAGCTTGGAGCACCCTGGGATAGTGGGAGGTGTCCAGCCCATGGCAGGGGGTGGAATGAGATGATTTTAAGGCTCCTTCCCACCCAAACCAGTCTGGAATAATGTGATTAATTCAAACACATTCCTCCCCTAATCTGAGCTGCATTTCTGTGGGGACTCATTGGATTCCCAGCTCCATCCTAACACCCAGACTTCTCCTGACCAGGGAATAATTCCCCACCTCCCTCAGCTATTCCTGTGCATGGCAGGGAGGTAAAAAGGAGCTGATTTGGCCCATTTTCCCCTCAGCTGAACCATTCCCTGCCCATGAAGATCGTGGTGTACCGGGATGGGGTGTCTGACCCCCAGCTGGACACGGTGCTCAAGTACGAGGTGCCCCAGCTCCAGAAGAGCTTCCACACCTTCCAAAATTACCAGCCCAGCCTCGTGGTCGTGGTGGTGCAGAAGCAGCTGAGCACAAACTTCTACTGCCTGACAGGAGAGGAGTTTGTGTCCCCTCCCCTGGGCACCGTCATCGACCACAGCGTCACCAGCTCGGGCCGGTGAGAGGCAGAGCTGGGGTGGGGTAAAAAACACCCTGGGCTGGGGTAAAAAACACCCCCAGGGGGAAAAATTAACCTGGGTGTAAAAAAAACGGAGATGAAAATGCCCCAGGGTGGAAAAAAATCCACCCTCGGTGTGAAAAAATGGCTGTAAAAGCACCCCAAGGTGCAAAAACAAAATGGTTGTAAAAATAGCCCAGGGTGCAAAAAAAAACCCCCTCAGAGTGCAAAAAAATTCTCAGGGTGACAAATTGTAAAAATAGCCCAAGGTGTTGGGAAAAATCCAGCCCAAGGTCTAAAAAATGGTGTGTAAAAGCCCCCCAGTTTGCAAGAAAATGGTTGGAAAAATACCATAAGGTATTTTATCATTTCTTGTGTTTACAAAATAAGGCGCTCTGGGGTAGAAAAACATCTTGAGTGCAAAAAAAAAAGGTTATAAATGGTTAATTTTTTTATTTTGCACCCCAGGGTGCATAAAAAAAATAAGTAGAGCGAAAGAAAAATGGTGGCAAAAATACCCCAGGGTGCAAAAAAAATCCCTGTGGAGTGCAAAAGTTAAACCCTTGTGGTTCAAAACCACCGTTCTGAGGTGTAAAAAACAGCTCAGTCTGGGCTTCAGAGCGCCCTGAGGTGCAAAAATGTTCATTTTTGGGGTGGAAAAAACAGAGGATTGGGGTTTGTTTTGCCCTTGCAGGGAGGATTTCTTCCTGCTGGCCCATCACTGCCGGCAGGGCTGCAGCGTTCCCACGCGCTACATCTGCATGTGGAACACGGCCAACCTCAGCTCCGAGCACCTCCAGAGGTAAGGGGGGCCCTGGCACCCCAAAATCCTCCCTGGGGAGTGGGGGAGACCCTCAGAATCATCCAGGGGAAATGCAGGAGTTCCTGAGATCCTGCAGCACCCCAAAATATTGCAGAGGGAAGGGGAGAGACCCTTAAAATCATCCGAAGGAAATGCAGGAGTGACTGGGTTCCTGAGATGCTGCAGCACCCCAAAATCCTCAAGAGGGAGTGGGAGAGACCCTCAAAATCTTCCAGGGGAAAGGGCAGAAGTCTCAGAGCCACCCCAGTATCCTACAGCCCCCCAAAATCTTCCAGGGGAAAAGGCAGGAGTTCCAGAGCCACCCTAGTATCCTACAGCCCCCCAAAATCTTCCAGGGGAAAAGGCAGGAGTTCCAGAGCCCTTCAATATCCCACAGTCCCCCAAAATCCTCCCTGGAGTAGGGCAGGGACCCTTAAAATCATCCAGGGGAAATGCAGGAATCCCAGAGCCACCCCAGTATCCTACAGCCCCCCAAAATCCTCCCTTGGGATTGGGAGGGACCCTCCAAATCCCATTTCTCCCCATCCCAAGGACAGGGACAGCTGGGAGCAGGTTCTAGGAGGGATCTGAACCTGGATCCATCCCCTTTTCCGGGAATCCCAAATCTCAATTCCCTCCCTGTCCCAAGGACATCTGGGAGCAGGTTCTAGGAGGGATCTGGACCTGGCTCCATCCCCTTTCCTGGAAATCCTAAATTCCATTTCTCCCTGCTCCAGGAGGGATCTGCACCTGGCTCCATCCCCTTTTCCTGGAAATTCCAAATCCATTTCTGGGACAGCTGGGAGCAGGTTCCGGGAGGGCTCTGGACCTGAATCCATCCCTTTTCCAGGAATCCCAAATCCCATTTCTCCCAAGGACAGGGACAGCTGGGAGCTGGTTCTAGGAGGGACCTGAACCTGGATCCATCCCCTTTCCTGGAAATCCCAAATCCCATTTCTGGGACAGCTGGGAGCAGGTTCC
>NW_005054703.1:70110-73033 GCF_000277835.1 Geospiza fortis | reverse complement strand
TGGTGGGAGGTGTCCAGCCCATGGCAGGGGGTGGAATGAGATGATTTTAAGGCTCCTTCCCACCCAAACCAGTCTGGAATTCTGTGATTAATTCAAACACATTCCTCCCCTAATCTGAGCTGCATTTCTGTGGGGACTCATTGGATTCCCAGCTCCATCCTAACACCCAGACTTCTCCTGACCAGGGAATAATTCCCCACCTCCCTCAGCTATTCCTGTGCATGGCAGGGAGGTAAAAAGGAGCTGATTTGGCCCATTTTCCCCTCAGCTGAACCATTCCCTGCCCATGAAGATCGTGGTGTACCGGGATGGGGTGTCTGACCCCCAGCTGGACACGGTGCTCAAGTACGAGGTGCCCCAGCTCCAGAAGAGCTTCCACACCTTCCAAAATTACCAGCCCAGCCTCGTGGTCGTGGTGGTGCAGAAGCAGCTGAGCACAAACTTCTACTGCCTGACAGGAGAGGAGTTTGTGTCCCCTCCCCTGGGCACCGTCATCGACCACAGCGTCACCAGCTCGGGCCGGTGAGAGGCAGAGCTGGGGTGGGGTAAAAAACACCCTGGGCTGGGGTAAAAAACACCCCCAGGGGGAAAAATTAACCCGGGTGTAAAAAAAACGGAGATGAAAATGCCCCAGGGTGGAAAAAAATCCACCCTCGGTGTGAAAAAATGGCTGTAAAAGCACCCCAAGGTGCAAAAACAAAATGGTTGTAAAAATAGCCCAGGGTGCAAAAAAAAACCCCCTCAGAGTGCAAAAAAATTCTCAGGGTGACAAATTGTAAAAATAGCCCAAGGTGTTGGGAAAAATCCAGCCCAAGGTCTAAAAAATGGTGTGTAAAAGCCCCCCAGTTTGCAAGAAAATGGTTGGAAAAATACCATAAGGTATTTTATCATTTCTTGTGTTTACAAAATAAGGCGCTCTGGGGTAGAAAAACATCTTGAGTGCAAAAAAAAAAGGTTATAAATGGTTAATTTTTTTATTTTGCACCCCAGGGTGCATAAAAAAAATAAGTAGAGCAAAAGAAAAATGGTGGCAAAAATACCCCAGGGTGCAAAAAAAATCCCTGCGGAGTGCAAAAATTAAACCCTTGTGGTTCAAAACCACCGTTCTGAGGTGTAAAAAACAGCTCAGTCTGGGCTTCAGAGCGCCCTGAGGTGCAAAAATGTTCATTTTTGGGGTGGAAAAAACAGAGGATTGGGGTTTGTTTTGCCCTTGCAGGGAGGATTTCTTCCTGCTGGCCCATCACTGCCGGCAGGGCTGCAGCGTTCCCACGCGCTACATCTGCATGTGGAACACGGCCAACCTCAGCTCCGAGCACCTCCAGAGGTAAGGGGGGCCCTGGCACCCCAAAATCCTCCCTGGGGAGTGGGGGAGACCCTCAGAATCATCCAGGGGAAATGCAGGAGTTCCTGAGATCCTGCAGCACCCCAAAATATTGCAGAGGGAAGGGGAGAGACCCTTAAAATCATCCGAAGGAAATGCAGGAGTGACTGGGTTCCTGAGATGCTGCAGCACCCCAAAATCCTCAAGAGGGAGTGGGAGAGACCCTCAAAATCTTCCAGGGGAAAGGGCAGAAGTCTCAGAGCCACCCCAGTATCCTACAGCCCCCCAAAATCTTCCAGGGGAAAAGGCAGGAGTTCCAGAGCCACCCTAGTATCCTACAGCCCCCCAAAATCTTCCAGGGGAAAAGGCAGGAGTTCCAGAGCCCTTCAATATCCCACAGTCCCCCAAAATCCTCCCTGGAGTAGGGCAGGGACCCTTAAAATCATCCAGGGGAAATGCAGGAATCCCAGAGCCACCCCAGTATCCTACAGCCCCCCAAAATCCTCCCTTGGGATTGGGAGGGACCCTCCAAATCCCATTTCTCCCCATCCCAAGGACAGGGACAGCTGGGAGCAGGTTCTAGGAGGGATCTGAACCTGGATCCATCCCCTTTTCCGGGAATCCCAAATCTCAATTGCCTCCCTGTCCCAAGGACATCTGGGAGCAGGTTCTAGGAGGGATCTGGACCTGGCTCCATCCCCTTTCCTGGAAATCCTAAATCCCATTTCTGGGACAGCTGGGAGCAGGTTCTAGGAGGGATCTGGACCTGAATCCATCCCTTTTTCCGGGAATCCCAAATCTCAATTGCCTCCCTGTCCCAAGGACAGCTGGGAGCAGGTTCTAGGAGGGATCTGGACCTGAATCCATCCCTTTTTCCGGGAATCCCAAATCTCAATTGCCTCCCTGTCCCAAGGACAGCTGGGAGCAGGTTCTAGGAGGGATCTGGACCTGAATCCATCCCTTTTTCCGGGAATCCCAAATCTCAATTGCCTCCCTGTCCCAAGGACAGCTGGGAGCAGGTTCTAGGAGGGATCTGGACCTGAATCCATCCCTTTTTCCGGGAATCCCAAATCTCAATTGCCTCCCTGTCCCAAGGACAGCTGGGAGCAGGTTCTAGGAGGGATCTGGACCTGAATCCATCCCTTTTTCCGGGAATCCCAAATCTCAATTGCCTCCCTGTCCCAAGGACAGCTGGGAGCAGGTTCTAGGAGGGATCTGGACCTGAATCCATCCCTTTTTCCGGGAATCCCAAATCTCAATTGCCTCCCTGTCCCAAGGACAGCTGGGAGCAGGTTCTAGGAGGGATCTGGACCTGGCTCCATCCCCTTTCCTAGAAATCCTAAATTCCATTTCTGGGACAGCTAGGAGCTGGTTCTAGGAGGGATCTGCACCTGGATCCATCCCCTTTTCCTGGAAATCCCAAATCCCATTTCTGGGACAGCTGGGAGCAGGTTCTGGGAGGGATCTGGACCTGGATCCATCCCCTTTTCCAGGAATCCCAAATCCCAATTCCCTCCCTGTCCCCAGGTTGACCTTCAAGCTGTGTCACCTGTACTGGAACTGGCCGGGCACCGTCCGTGTCCCTGCCCCCTGCAAGTACGC
>NW_005054703.1:68273-70098 GCF_000277835.1 Geospiza fortis | reverse complement strand
ATTCCTGGTGGGTCAGGTCCTGCACCACGAGCCCAGCGCTCACCTCTGCGAGCAGCTCTTCTTCCTTTAACCTGCCAGGACCCAGGAATCCGGGATTGCGCCGGGAAATCCGGGATTGCACCAGGAAAAATGGGATTGCACCTGGAACTCCCCGCTGCTGTTTGCCCCCCCCTGCCAAGGGGGATCTTCCTCAATTCCCTGTTCTGGTGTTTATTGTTTGTTTGTTGCTTTAGAGGATGCTGGGGATTGCAGCAGCATCCCAGGGCTGTGGGGTTTTAATTTGGGAATTATCCCCATGAGGATGACCCCAAAGGAATATCCTGCTGCTCTGCAGCCCTCCCAGTAAAGGGGGTTGAGTTAATGAGCCCAAAAAGTGCTGCTGCTCCCACAGCTCCTCCCTATACAGGTGCTGGATGTAAATCCCAAAGATTTCAGGGGTTTTTTCCCCCTCAGTTTCTTGCATTTCCACTCAGGTTTAAAGTTTGGTGTTTGTTTTGTTGTTTTTGTTTTTTTTTCCTGGGCTTTTCCAAGCTGCTGTTGAACAAACCAAAGCTCCAGTTTGGCCAATTCTCCCGACCTTGAGGAGTCACTGGTTTTCCAAGGAGAATTCTTTGTGGATTCAGGTCGTTACCCCAGGGAAAGGTTGGAGTTTTCACCTATTTTAGGTGCTTTTTTTGAAGTTGGAATCCCCTCCTTTTTCTCTTCCCTCTAGCCAGTTTTTGGGTTCTTTCCAATAAAATTGCCGCTGGCAGCTGCTCCCTCGTGGATTTTGGGGGGGTGCTGGCGGCCACATCCTGCTCCTCGTTTTTGGGGGATCCCAGGATGGAGCAGGGACACTCGGGGGGGGTCACAGCGGCGGGGCCACCCGGGCTGTCACCTTGTGCCCCGGGTTAATCATTGATCCCTGTTTATTTGCCAATCCCGGCGGACTTTGGCAGCGTGGCCCAGCCTGGGGTGGGATTTAGGAACAAATCTTGGCCCTGGGGGTGCTGGGCTGCGCTTTTGGGGTTCCCCCAGCTCTGACCCCATCCAGCAGCATTTTCTATCCCAGCTCTGCCTTTTCCTTGCACAGGAGAGGAGCCAGGGTGGCTCTGCTTGCCAGGATTTGTCCCCCCTTGGTTTTTCCAGGGGGTCCTTGGGGTCCCCCCGCCCCACCCCAGGGGATGTTTGGTGCCGTGACCCCTCGGGAAGGGCTTGAGGGGGGGTCCCAAGGGGTGTTTGGAGGGTCCTGGGGGTGCCCTGTGCCCCTAAAGGGTGTTTGAGGTGCCCCCAGGGGGGTCTTGGGGGATCTGTGGGGTCCCTTGGGGTCTTGGTGCCCTCAGGGTGGGTGTCCTGTGGGTTCCATGGGGTCCCAGTACCCCCAGATAGGTTTTTTGGGGGTCCCAGTGCTCCTGGAGTGTGTTTGGGGGTCCCAGTTCCTCAGGGTGGGTGTTTTGGGGTGATGCCAGGGGATGTTTTGGGGCAGTCTGGGGGTTCCCAGGTGGGATTTTGGGGGGTCTCAGTGCTCCTGGGGTGTGTCTGGGGCTCTTTGGGGGTCCCATGCCCCAGAGAGGGGGGTTGGAGCAGCTTGGGGATCTCTGGTGGGATTTTTGGGGGGTCCTGGATGGGGTTTTTGGGGGGTTCTGGGTGGGATTTTTTGGAGAGTCCCAGACTGGGCTTTGGAGGTTCCCAGGTGGGATTTTTTAGGGGGTCGTGGGTGGGATTTTGGGGATACCCAGGTGGGATTTTTTAAGGAGTCCCAGATGGGGTTTTGGGGTTCCCGAGTGGGATTATTTTTTAGGGGATCCTGGGTGGGATTTTTGAGGGTTTCTGGGTGAGGTTTTTG
>NW_005054703.1:67162-68071 GCF_000277835.1 Geospiza fortis | reverse complement strand
GTGTTGTGTGTGGTATTTGTGGGACGCGCGGGTGAGGTTTTTGGGAATTCCCGTGTGGGATTTTTGGGGTTCTGGGTGAGATTTTTGGGGTCCCGTGTGGGATTTTTGGGGGTCCCGTGTGAGGTTTTTGGGGTTCCGTGTGGGATTTTTGGGGGTCCCAGGTGAGGTTTTTGGGGGTCCGTGTGGGATTTTTGGGGTTCTGGGTGAGATTTTTGGGGTCCCGTGTGGGATTTTTGGGGTCCCGTGTGGGATTTTTGGGGTCCCGTGTGGGATTTTTGGGGTCCCGTGTGGGATTTTTGGTGTCCTGGGTGGGATTTTTGGGGTTCCGTGTGGGATTTTTGGGGGTCTCGTGTGAGGTTTTTGGGGTCCCGTGTGGGATTTCTGGGGGTCCTGCGTGAGGTTTTTGGGGTTCCGTGTGGGATTTTTGGGGGTCTCGTGTGAGGTTTTTGGGGTCCCGTGTGGGATTTCTGGGGGTCCTGCGTGAGGTTTTTGGGGTTCCGTGTGGGATTTTTGGGGGTCTCGTGTGAGGTTTTTGGGGTCCCGTGTGGGATTTCTGGGGGTCCTGCGTGAGGTTTTTGGGGTTCCGTGTGGGATTTTTGGGGGTCTCGTGTGAGGTTTTTGGGGTCCCGTGTGGGATTTCTGGGGGTCCTGCGTGAGGTTTTTGGGGTTCCGTGTGGGATTTTTGGGGGTCTCGTGTGAGGTTTTTGGGGTCCCGTGTGGGATTTCTGGGGGTCCTGCGTGAGGTTTTTGGGGTTCCGTGTGGGATTTTTGGGGGTCTCGTGTGAGGTTTTTGGGGTCCCGTGTGGGATTTCTGGGGGTCCTGCGTGAGGTTTTTGGGGTTCCGTGTGGGATTTTTGGGGGTCTCGTGTGAGGTTTTTGGGGTCCCGTGTGGGATTTCTGGGGGTCCTG
>NW_005054703.1:60793-66110 GCF_000277835.1 Geospiza fortis | reverse complement strand
CGGGGCTCGCTGTTCTTTGGTGTTTGTCCCGGGATGCTGGGCTGGGTGTGCTCGGCACCCTCCGGCCGTGCCCCGGGGTTGCAGCAGGTCGGAGCCCCCCGGGATGTGCCTCTTTGGGCCCTTCTCTTGCTCAGGGGCGGCTCCTCCACCTCGTTTTGCCCTAAAACGGAGCGAGCCTGTGCAGCCTGGGCCAGGCTCTGCCCTTCCTGCCTTCCCTTTGGCAGCGGGGGGAAAGTTGAGGTCCGGTTTTCCAGCCTGGATGTATCCGGCTGAGCCCGGCTTTGGGAGAAACCCCCGGGAGGGGTTTTGGCAGCGGGGAGAGCTGCGTGCCTTGGCACTCGGTGTGCTCCATCGGTGTGCAGGGGGCAGGAGGGCTCCCGGTGGCAGCGCCGGGGATTTGGGGAGCACCCGGCTGGAAAGGGCAGCCAGCGGGACGTGCAGCCAGCCGGGACAAACCTTTGGCACGCTGGGCTGTGTGCCAGCACCTGTGGCAGTCACAGGCAGCCTGGATGTCCCACGGAGCCCACCTGGAAGGGTAGATTGGGATAGGGAGGAAGAGGAAGGGTCTGGGCTCGCTGGGGGATGCTGAAGAGGCAGAGGTCCCTCGGGTCCCCTCCACCCAACAGGGTGTTCCCAGCACCGCTCTGGATGGGCTCCCTCCCTCGTTTTGGGAGGAGAGGGGTTAAGTCAAAGCATCCGAGCTAAGCCCTGGCAGGAGAAGGCTAAAAGCTCCCAGAGAACAAAGCTCACAAAGTGGTGGTAAGCTGGTAAAACCTGTGGGAATGTGGGAGCCTTCAGGGGCAGTGGGGTCCTGCATGGGGAGCGGGGTCCTGCGGGTTCCCTGCAGCCCTTTGGCGTGGAAATCCTGGCCCCAGGTTATTTTTGGAACAATTGCTTGGCCAGGCCTCAAAAATGCGCTGGTTTTTGGAAGAGACTGGAGCCTGTGAGCTGTCAGCACAGGCCAGGCACTGTGGGGTGTCCAGGGCTGGGTCGGGAGCCCCTCCAGGGGGATCAGGAGGTGCACCTGGAGCCCCACACTGGGACTGGGGTGGCTCCTGCATTGATGGAGGCAGCAGATTTTTATTTTCTCCTCACTGATCCCAAATTTGCCATCTACCTTTCAGGGAAGCTTTCCCAGGAAGGCAGCCTGAGCTCCAGGCTCCTGGGAGCCTCCCAGGGTGGACGTGCAGGTCGTGCCTGGGGTCCCCTCCTCTCCCTGCGCCCCTTCCTTTGCACCCCGGGGCTGTGCCACCCCTCTTTTATCAATTCCCGGCACATATGAAAGGGACAGAGAGGGCAAGGATTGATTCTGGGCAAACACTATAAAGGCACCTACAGTTAGAGCGGGGAAGCTCACTCGGTTCATGGTAATTATCCTGGTTAAATTATAACCTCATGAACAGGCCACCTCTGTCCCCGGGGCTGCTGTGTTCCTCCGAGCGCTGGCATTGCAGCGTTTGTGTCCCAGCCCCGGTGACACCGAGGGGACCCACACGTGGCCAGCGCTGGAGGGTGACTCCTCACGCCCCAAGGAGCTGATCTGGGGCTGGCACAGCTGGGTGTTGGCACAGCCCTGCCTGCTTCCCGACCATCCTGCTCTTCCCAGGGTCGCCGAGGTGCTGTGGAGCTGGAGAGCCCCCAGGAGCCCTGTGCTGGCAGCCCCCCAGGGTGAGTGAGGGGCTTGGGGTGGCTCAGGGTGGAGCAGGAGAGGGTGGTTTTGCATGGAAAGATTGTGGAAAAATGCCGAGTCCTCCTCAGGATCCGGGCGCTCGCAGCGCCATTCCCCCTTTCCCTGAGGATAAATCCATCGGTGGGCTGGAGCAGCCGTGGTTGGAGCGCTGGGAATGCCAAAGCCAACAGCAGCGTGGTTTCTCTCCCAGCATCCCAGAGGCACCATGATCCCCAGCGTGGGCCCCCGGAGCTGCTGCCTGCTCCTGCTGCTCGGCCTCCTCCCCTGCCCGCAGGTCCGGGCGGGCAGGGACGGCCCCGGCGTCTCGGCCGCCTCCTTCCTGCAGGATCTGCTCCAGCGCTACGGGGAGAGCCAGACCTTGAGCCTGAAGCAGCTCAAGGCCCTGCTGAATCGCCTGGATGTGGGAGTGGGACACGCCAATGTCTCCCAAACACCTCAGCAGCGCCTGAACCTCTCCCGTGTAAGGAGGGGACCCCCAAAACCTCCCTGTGGGCCCCCAGAACTTCCCTGCAGATTCCTGAAATCTCCCTGCGGAGCTGTGGGGATCTCAAGGCACATTTCTGTCCCTTCCCTCCCCCAGTGCTTCAGCTCTGTGGAGCTTTTTGCCATCCACAACCTGAGCGAGGGCTCCCCTGTGGGGCACAGCGAGTTCAAGGAGTTCTGCCCCACCATCCTGCAGCAGCTGGAGTCGGGGGCGTGCGCCTCCGAAAACCTGGAAAATGAGGAGAATGAGCAGACAGAGGAGAGCAGGCCCAGCTCAGCTGAAGGTAATTGGGGTGCTGGGTGGGGGGCTACAGGCACTGCCTGGTTCTGGAGCTTGGGGACATGAGGAACAGCCAGTTCCCACTCCTGGGAGTTCCCTCCTCCAGCAGCTGGCAATCCTGACCGAGTTTTCCTCGCTGTGGATGGTGCCGTGGTGTGGTTTTCTGGGATAACCTCCGTGCCTCCGGGATAGCTGGACGAGGAGGGGACTCTGCTGTGGGGTCCCCTGGGTGGGAGGGGGTGACCTGGAGGGACCTGCTGGCCTCCGGCTGCCAGCAGATGCTCAGTCAGCTCCTGCATATCCCAGTGCCAATGCTGCCCAAGGTCTTGGATCAGCGGCCCTGAGCGCAGCTCAGCTTCTCCCACGCTGGGGCTGGCTGGGGAAACCTTTTCCAAGCAACCCCGTGGCTTCATTCCCACCTTCCCTGCACCAACCAGGACGGTTTTGTCGCAGCTGGAGCACCCGGAGCACGGGGAGCAGCCCCGGAGCCTTTCCCAGCCGCCCGGGTCCGGGCTCTCCGAGAGCCTCGGTAATGTCTGGCCCTCGTTTCTTCTCGTTCCGCAGTGTGGGGCTTTGGTTTTCTCAGTGTGTCCATGATTAACGTGGCCTCCCTGCTCGGAGTCCTCATCGTGCCGTGCTCCCAGAAGGCCTTTTTCAGCCGGGTGCTGCTGTTTTTCATCGCGCTCTCCATCGGCACGCTGCTCTCTAACGCGCTCTTCCAGCTCATCCCAGAGGTGCGGTAGAACGTCCCTGCCTCTCTCCCGTCTCCGGGGGCAGCTCCTCTCTGCCTCCACCCCGCCGAATCGATCCGACCCCTCGTCACCCGAGGCTCAGGGCTTGGCTCAAGGGGCTGCGCAGGGCTTTTCTCACCCCTCTGAGCACCAGGAAACCTTCAGTGTCCTCCATCCCTGCCACGTCTGAGGAGTGGGAATGTGCTGGGAGAAGCTGTTTGCTCCTGCTCTGGGTGTCCAGGAGTTCATCCCTTGGAGGGATGTGCTCAGCCACATTTGTGGCAGCAGTACTGGCATGAGCCAGAGGGAAAAAAATGTGAACTATCCATGAAAATATGATCAAATATCCATATAAAAGCACAGAGAACAGCCTGGCTTCCTCTGGAATCAGCCAACTTTTACAAATCCTTTAATTGCCTTTTTTTTTTTCTCCCTTATCTGATTTCCCAGCCCAATGTTCCCACAAGGGTTCTGCCTTCCATGAGGTATCCTGGTGCTCTGATGGGACCGACAGAAATATCGCAAATTAATTGTGTTGTAATTGCGCAGTTCTGGAGCTGAATAAATCCACCCAGATTGGAAACCTTTGGAACGTGGTCCAGGTGCCTCCTCAGAGGATGAGCTGGAGTTGGCACATCCAACCTTAAAATTCCAGTAGGTTTTTCCCCCTGGTGTTGCCTGTTTGCTGCTGGGCAGCGAATGCCTCATCCGTGCTGGCAGTGGGATGTTTTTCCAAGCTTTTCAGCTCCAGAACTGCAACTTTTATTTGCTGGACATAAAAACCAAGCGCCTCTAATTCCCGAAATGCCAGAGATACACTCCAACCCTGCCAGCACCCGGAGCGCCCCGGCAGGGACTGGCTGCAGGACAGGGCTGGAGCGTACGAGGTGCTGGGGGGACCCGGGAGCTCTGTGGCTTGGGAACGGCCCATGGAGCAGAGCTGGGGGCTGGCTGGGACAGGGCCTGGCTGCCAAAGCTCAGCTGAGATTCCCAAAGCCGCTGAGCGCCGGGTTCGCCCTGCGGAGGTGGCGCCAGATGAACAACAATCACTAATGAATGTCCTCTTCTCTCCCTCCCTCCTCTCTCTGTGCTGTCGCTGTGGATTCCTCCCCTGCCCATCCCCACGTTGATCTCGTCCCCTCCCGTCTCCCATCTCCTGGGGTGGGTTTGGCTCTGCCAGTCTGGGGTTACGGTTTCCTCTGCGTCTCCGTCATCTCCCTGTGCTCGCTGGTGGGAGCCAGCGTGGTGCCCTTCATGAAGAAGACATTTTACAAGCGGCTGCTCCTCTACTTCATAGCTCTGGCGATTGGAACTCTCTACTCCAACGCCCTCTTCCAGCTCATTCCCGAGGTAGGGAGAGGACTGGCGGGTCTGTGCTTTTCTCTCTCTCTCTCT
Source organism: Geospiza fortis (assembly GCF_000277835.1). Classification (NCBI taxonomy): domain Eukaryota; kingdom Metazoa; phylum Chordata; class Aves; order Passeriformes; family Thraupidae; genus Geospiza; species Geospiza fortis. The sequence goes on along the minus strand of NW_005054703.1, from coordinate 61,531 downwards.
GGGGCTGTTTCTCTCTCTCTCTGGGCGCTCGCTGGCTGGACAAGGGGAAGGCGGCGTCGGAGGGGAGCCCAGAGCGAGGTATGGAGGGCTAGAAGCTCCTCGGAGCTGGAGTTTGGAAGGGAATGGCTCCAGGGAGATCCCTGGTTTGTTTTGTTGCCTTTTCTGGCTTTTTCTACCCCTGGAGGTAGGTCCCAAATTGGTTTTGGCATCCCTGCCCCAGGGCAGGTGCTGGATCCAATGCCTCGGGGCACAGCCGGCTTGGAGGAGGGAGTGAGGGAGATTAAAGGTGCACAAAGGTGTTTCCTGAGCTTGTCCCCAGAGCAGCTGCTCCTCAGAAGGAGCTCAGAGCTGTGTCACCCCTCCAGTGTCACCCCAGGGGCAAAGGCAGATGAAGGACACTGCCAGGGCCTGCTCCTCATCCTCTCCTGGGTCCCCTCCTGCCTGCAGGCGTTTGGATTCAACCCTCAGGAAGATTATTACGTTTCCAAATCTGCTGTGGTGTTCGGGGGCTTCTACCTCTTCTTCTTCACAGAGAAGATCCTGAAGATGCTCCTGAAGCAGAAGGACCAGGTGAGGTGGAACAGGGGATGGAGGGGTGGGAAACAGCAGGGATATTGGCATGGTGGGATGGGAAGCAGCAGGGATATTGAGATAGTGGGATGGGAAGCAGCAGGGATAATGGGATGGCGGGTGGGAAACCACAGGGATAACGGGATGGCTGGGTTGGAAAGAGCAGGG